>NW_026911793.1:0-21426 GCF_963692335.1 Osmerus eperlanus
GCACATGGTAAGACTCAGCATTCGAGTCAGGTATTGTGCTGGTTCTGTGTTCAGAAAAGGTAAGGAAGGGGTCTGCGCGTTAGTGTGTGTACACTGCAGCCGCCTTCCTGTAGGTCCTTTTTGTTCTTTGTTTCGTTTTGTTTTCGGCTCGTGTGAGTCCGTGGGTGAGGGACGTTGTCCCCGGTATTTTGTATTTTGGTTTGTGTGTTTTTTCGGAGCTGCGACTCCTGAGTCTTTATTTTCGTTAGCCCAGTCTTTTATACTGGGTTGTACTTTTATTTTGGGTTTTCCCCGGTCCGGGGCAGTAGTGCTAGCCTTTACGCACTCATTTTTTGTTTGTGATTTTCGCCCTGGTTTTGGAGGGTAGTTTTTATTTTCTGAGCCGTTATTTGGGGCTCTTCTTTTTATTTGTGCGGAGTTGTCTCCGTGTACAGTGCTGTTTCCTCTACCCCCCCGGGGTCTTAGTGGCGGGCTCGTTTGTGGGTCCGCTTACAAGGGGTCACCCCCTTAGTCGCACCTGGCTCTCCGCACTTCCGCAACCTTACACAAAGATATTAGGCCTAGTTAGACTTTTTAAATTAGGGGAGTCTTCGTCTCGCCTTTGCATAACAATAGCTCAGTTTTTTGCATTTTTAGATAGCCACGGCTGGCACAAGCGGGCGAGCGACGCCAGTCGCGGTTTGTTTCTAGCTTGATTCTTGTTTCTTTTCTCTTTTGTTCCTTTCATTCATTTGTCTTTTACCCTGGTTACATCATGCTGTTTAACTGTAAAACGACTTCTCCGTGATAAGCCTGACGAGTTAATAGTTGCCAACGTAGTTAAGACCCATTTATGCTCTACGTTAAATACGCATACGGATCCGGACGGAGCGTTCTGTCCGTACTCTGTGTTCATTACGTGCGTACTTGTGCACGTTTTTTCAAAGCTTACGGATACGGAGGAAACGGAGCAGAGAGACACGAAGACGACTTTGAAAAAATGGTAATAATATGGGAAATAATTATGTTGCGATGTATTTAATGCTGTATCCGCTTTCGCCTATTTTAAGGTACATTATTGACTGGTGTTAAATAAAGCGGTCTGCTGGCCCGTTGGCTCTCCTTCCTGCCTTGTCTGTCTCTGTCTCCCGCGGACCCGTAAGTAGCGAGCCTGGCTGCTACAGTCTGTTATATTACGAAAATAGTTCACTGAAATGTGTTTCTGAAAACATTTGAAGCGAGAAATAAGCCATACAGTTGCTGTTGTCTTCATTTTAGATCGACAACAGTTCGTTTAAAAGTAGCCGGCTCCTACCCAGACATTGTCTCTCTCCCTTGAGAAGAGCAAGCACGGAAAACAGTATAGCCTGCTATTGCTAGCTGAGCCACAAAGCCACTCTCTTCTTTCATACCACTCCTAATGGAAGGAACGCACAATTTTCTGTCCCTTGCCTTGATGAAGTTCGGGAAGTGCTGGTGTTGGTCTCCAATTAAATCCAACTTTTGTTGTAAATCCAACTTACTAAAGTTGTGAAATTGTTGCATCGACATGTTTCTGACTGTGTTGTAGGTTCTAAGCACCTTGTGGTTTCGCGCCGTTATGGCTGGAAGCCTCGCCCAGATGACACATATGATATGACACAGGTGACACGTCATCCAGGGTAGGCTTGCCTACCCTGGCTACTGTAAAACACGCAAACCAGGCAATACGCATGCGCAGATTCTGAAGTCTCCTGAATGAATGAATCCTCAGCAGGGTCGGCAGAAGAGCTCATGCCTACCCTGCCATTGAAAGTAATGAGAGGCGGGGACGCGCGTGTTCCACTGAGAGTAACGAGAGGCGGGGACGCGCGTCTTCCACTACAATGAAACGGAGTGCTGCAGCATATTCTGTACAGCCTAGCGCCTCACGACATATTTTAACGCCGTTTTAGACATTTTGGGAATTTTGAGCAAAAAGAACAGGACCAATAAAAAACATGAAATATTAGAAAAACTATTTACATTTACATGTAAAACATTTATTTTTATTTTTGTTTTGTTTAGTAATTTTGATTGGATTATCACAGGGTAGGCACTGCCTATTGAACAGGCAAGGTGCCCATGGCAGGATGTTACAGACGAAGCCGCCAAGTTCGCCAACACTCCACAACGCTACTGGGGAAAAAGTTTTGTAGACTGATGAAATTAAGGTTTAATTGTTCGGGAGGAACATGCAGTACTACGTATGGCATAAAAAGGCCACCACATACCAACATGAAAACATATTCCCAACGGTGAAGTACGGTGGTGGGAGCATCATGCTTTCTGGCTGCTTTGCTGCCTCAGGGCCTGGAGTCAGGCCCCCAAGTGAACTTTCAACTTCGCGCTTTCCAATTTTGTACCACCCATGAATTTAATTTGCCATGTATCCGCCCAGAGTTAGACTGATAGGCCTGTAGTTTCCTAGATCAGTATGGTCCCTTTTCTTATATATTGGTATTATATTACCATGTTTCCAGTCATCTGGAATATCTGAAATTTCTAAAGATTGTCTAAAAATACTTGTAAGTGGTTTAAAAATGATCTCACTTAACTCTTTGAGGGAATATGCCATTGGGGCCTGCTACCTTATTTGTCTTTAGTTTATGTAATTTATGTAGTATTTATATCCCCTATCTCAATACTGGCTATTGAGAATACCTTCTGGCCTATTAGTAAAAAAAACTATAGAACGAGCCACTTCTACTCAACTTTCTTCTTTCTTTTCTAACAACAACCTGCTAGACCCCCATCAGTCTGGCTTCAGATCGGGCCACTCGACAGAGACCGAGCTCCTCTCCGTCAGTGAGTCACTCCATGCCGCACGAGCAGCCTCCCTCTCCTCTGTCCTCATTCTTCTAGATCTCTATGCTGCCTTCAACACTGTGGATCACTCCATCCTCCTGTCTGCCCTGTCAGCAACGGGCATCTGTGGCACAGTCCTGGACTGGATTGAGTCCTACCTCTCTGGTCGCTCCTTCCAGGTTGCCTGGGCTGGTTCGGTATCGACACCTCGGCCCCTCGCCACAGGAGTTCCCGAGGGCTCAGTCCTAGGCCCGCTTCTTTTTTCTCTTTACACTCGCTCCCTTGGCCCTGTGATCACTGCACATGGGCTATCCTACCACTGCTACGCGGACGATACCCAACTCTTCGTCTCGTTCCCGCAGTCTGATACACAGGTTTCAGCCCGTATCTCCGCTTGCCTGAGGGACATCCAGAGCTGGATGGACAACCACCATCTAAAGCTCAACCCAGGCAAGACTGAAATGATATTCATCCCTGCTAATACCTCTCCTCATCTGGATCTCTCCATTTCCCTCGGGGATACCACACTCACGCCGTCACCCAGTGCAAGGAACCTCGGCATGGTGATGGACAGCAGACTGTCCCTTTCCGAGAACATTGCGGCGGTGACCCGGTCTTGCAGGTTCTTCCTATACAAAATATGGAGAATCCGCCCCTTTCTCACCCCCTACTCGACCCAGCTCCTGGTCCAAGCGATGGTTTTGTCCCGCCTGGACTACTTCAATTCCCTCTTAGCTGGCCTCCCAGCGTCCGCCATCAGACCCTTCCAACTTATCCAGAATGCAGCAGCTCGTCTGGTCTTCAACCTTCCCAAATACTCACACGGCACCCTGCTTACTTCCCTCCACTGGCTGCTTGTCATGGCTCGCATCAAATTCAAAACATTGGTGCTATCCTTCCAAGCAGTTAAGGGGTCTTCCCCAGCTTATCTACAAAAAAATCAACAGACCCTACACCCCTGCCAGACCTCTTCGATCAGCCTCCACAGGCCGCTTGGCACCTCCCCCTCTCCGAACCTCCACCTCACGCTCACGACTGCTGTCTGTTCTGGCTCCACGGTGGTGGAACGAACTCCCCGTTGAGGTCAGAACTGTAGAATCTCTCCCCACCTTCAAGCGCAAGCTGAAGACACACCTCTTCAAGCAGCACCTCTCCCCATCCCTCCCTACCTCCTTGTGAACCTTAATTGTTGTCTCTGTGACTTGCTTTGTGTATCGGTATTTTTAGTTGGCACGGTAAGCAGTGTTTGGATAGTTAACTTTGGTCACTTTTGCTCTGTTGTTTGTTTGTTTCTTTGTTCAAAAAAAATAAAAAATAAATAAATAAATTGGCCCTCGTCCTTATCTTTGTTGTACAGGTAGCAGTTGAAATTGTACTTCCCTCTAGGGTCTTTCAGGGAACTTATCCCTGGTTATGGGTATGCACTTTGTTGTACGTCGCTCTGGATAAGAGCGTCTGCCAAATGCCAATAAAGTAATGTAATGTAACCTCCTCCCTGGTAAAACTCAACAAAGTAGCCATTTAAGGCATCAGCAATAAATGGAAAATTAAATGGTAAATGACTGCATTTATATAGCGCCTTTATTCAAAGCACTGAACAATTGACACACACACACACACACACACACCAACACCAATTAGCTGCCATGCAAGGCACCAACCAGCTCATCTGGAGCAATTGGAGGTTAAGTGTTTTGACACTTTGACACACTAAGGGCATTGAATGGGCAACACTCCGATTGCCAGAACACTGCTCTTACCTCCTGAGCCAATGTCATCCAAATATCTTTATTATTATACAGCAGTTCAGTTCTCCATTGTTATTCTTATTGCACCAAACGTCCTCCATAACTTTCCTTTTTCTGCTACAGTATTGAAAGAAACATTTGGGATTGCATTTTCCATCTCACGAAATGTGCCTTTTGGCTAACCTTACTTCTTTTTTTAACCTTAGCACGCATATTACAATATTCAGCCTTATTAGTCTCAGTGCTGTCCTTTTTATGCATCTTATACAGTTTATTATTTTTCCGCAAACTCTTATAGCTTTATTGATCCACTGTTGAGACTGTTTTCTGAACTTACTTTTCAGCGCCTTTGGAATGCAGTTACACTGCCTATGAAGTATAACCCTTTTCAACCTGCCCCACTTTTCATTCAGAGTCCTACAATCAAGTACTTGCTCCCAGTCTACATTACTTAAATTTGAACGCATTTTTTTAAAGTTGGCACAGCTAAAATGAAATATCCTGGACAAGTGGTTCCATTACCTCTAACTTTTAATGTTCAGCAAGCATCAATGATGCTATTCACAGTGGAGCTGTAACTTACGGCATCAAGGGACACAGTGTCGGAAAGTATAATTTAAATGTTATTTATTTTTGTGCAGAACAAATCAAATTCACAAATCTTCATTGACTGTGCCATCTGTTGACATGTCTGTGGCCTTCTTTTCTTTATGCAAGTCAGCAGACTGCACATATGCTCCTGCCAAAGTAATTTTTGGGGAGAATCCCCCAAGGGGATATCAATGGTACTGAAAATTGAAATAATTCTGGGTGACATGCCCAAGATAAACTGGTGTCCCTTCCTATGAGCAAGATACATTTACTTTGATTGATAAATGCCCAATGCAAACTTTTAATAAAACCAGTTCTTTACTTTATTGCTCTCCCATAAGCCACTGCATTGCCCTCTGTTCTCAAGTCAATAACCACCAAGATATAGCAGCCAATTAGGGGGCAATATTTGTGCCTTCTATGAAGGAGGTTGGCTTTCATCCTCTAACCTTGACCAATGACTGCTGTCCATCCTCAAAGTGTTTGGTGTCACCCAGGGCCATGCCCTAGCTCTAAAGGCTGGCAAGGCAAAGGCAGCCAGAACCACTCCCCCCGCCTTCAAAAAAGCTCCCTCATTAATGCTCATTAATGGAAACATTATTCACTGCTGGTCCATGCATTATTAAAAAGAAGAAAAAAAAACTTTATAATTTACATGCTGATTTACATACTGAAAACAGGCTTTTTACAAGCTACATCAAGAGAGGTTTGTTTCTATTGCAGGGCCAAGCACCAACAGCAGTGTAATGTAAGCTAAACTTAAAAAGTGGTCCTGTCTGTCCACTCCGAAACAGCATAGACCCATGCAGTTGTGGCTCAAGCAGTACTGCAGGCTATCCAGTAGACTTTAATCAGACTGGCTGATTTGATCAGTTTGTAAATGTAGAGGAGTTTTGCCATAAAAACAGCAATTTCTGTTTTCATCTTCACAGGTGAGTTCCTTTTTCAGAAAAAAGTAAACATTTTAAGCTGATTGGCATTGGGGAGGAGGTCAGGGATTTCAAGATAACCATTGTGGTGGTTTGTTCATAATTGTTGATCAGCAAATAGCTTTTCTCATCATTTGTACACAAATGATAGTTTGTGGCCACTAATATGGAGCTTTCCTGGCCACTAATATCAAAGAAATTGACACATAAGAATGGAACATATTTGCTTTTAAGAATTACTGAAAGCAAAGCTGCTTGGAGGTTTATTTGGTTAAGGCAACACACTGTGGTTGGTCCCATCATTTCGGATCAAATCTGGACTTTGCCAGTGCTGACTGTGGCTCATAGCTCCATATGGTGATTTGTAATATTACTGCCCAATATAATTGAGTATTGAAGGATTCAGACTGTTTGGCTTCTGCATTTCACTGCAATATAATGACCCCCACTGGTTAATCAGGCACCTAGACTATAGACTGCATGCTAAAGCTGCATATGAATGGGCTTCCTCTGACTGTGCTCTGTGTGACTACGGGGTACAGTGTGAAAGAAAGCAGCTGGAGACACGTGATTCAGAGGAATGGTGCATGAACACGGCTGCAGTGGTTGCAGATAATTGGACATTCCAAATTAGGGTGGGAATTGGATACGTACAGCCCCATTTTGGATGCCAAATTTATGGTAAAAAAAAAAACAAAAGTCAAGGACAAAGCACAGCATGGATTAGGCTGACCACTTTTTCTTGGCTCAGGTGTGTCTTGGATTATAGTGCTGGACCTCAGCAAGGCCAAAAAAAAATGGCCCGCATCACAAAATTTGGGAGAGCTAACCAGCTCTTTTCATCCATAAAATGGTGGTGATTGAGGCTGGGGTGCGCCAAGTGCATGCTGATGCCCTTGAAGGAAGGCTGAGCTGAGAGCTATCCCAGGCCAGGAGAAGCTTTGCCAGGAGAACAGCCATCTGCTCAGAGAGGACCTGAAACACAGACCAGAGCCCTGGACAAAATAACTCTATGGGCAGGGGTTTACACACATGCAGTAATGCCAATTCTCTGAACTATGAGGATGCCTGAGATATAATTCAATCAATTATAATTCCTGTAATTTTATATAAATAAACATAATGAAATGCAAAACAGTCCATTATACTCCTAAATCTCCACTCTCATAATGGGTTTGTCATAAAATTTGTTAGTTTGGTTTCCAATCACACATAAATCTACACAGGGAATGAGCGTATTGATAAATGAGGCCATTTGATAAATACCAATCAATCATAAAGAAAAAATTATGCTAATTCATTTACGCTCCTAAAATACCTTATAAGGACCATGGAATTCAATTTCAGGCAACTTAGAGATGGCAGAGAAAAGATGAAAGAACTTTGCTTTGAAATGCTGTGTAGCCTACACATGATCACCTAGCAGACAAAGTCTGATGGCAGGACACAGATGGGGTAAGGACACGGGTAATAGTAAAGGGGCCGATGAATCTGGGGGCAAGCTTGTGACAGACAGAACGGAGGGTGGCGGCCTTCATTTCCAAAATGTGGGTAGTGTGGGCTCTCTTTCAGGCCCTTTGGGCATGAACAAGCAGTTGGGTCTGAGGAACTTCTATGTCCCTCTCTTCTTCAGGAAACGGGTGGCTCATAGCAGCAGGCTAACAGAAAGGAGGAAACTAGGACCGAATTGTGTGCGTATTCCACCCAGGGGATTGAGTCGGGCCAGCAACTCCTGATTCATCCTCTCAGTCTGGCCATTGGTCTGAGGGTGGAGATGAAATTGCCGTCAGTTCTCGCCGTCGATGAGAACCCGCAACTGGTGTCGTACCCCCTTCCAGGAAATGGTGGCGAGCACGGTGATTCAGGAGGTTGAGGGGAGGGATCAATAGAGGCGCTCATCAGGACTCCCTTGCTTACGGACGGGTGCTGTCTTTTGCTGACGGTGTAGGTTAAGGGGCTGGAGTTCAGACTCGTACATGCCCAGCCTCTGTCACAGAGCATCTTGGGTCGTGGTCGGATTCGCTGGATCAATACTCAGCCAGATTCTTCTGTCAGGCTTCAGAACAATGGGCCCAGTCGCGAACTCACAGAATTTCCAATAAAAGTCTAAATTGAAATAAGGGCTGGTTAAAGGTTGATTGCTGGCAAGCAGGAATTTAGAAGGCAAAGCAGTTTGGCAACGGGGCTAACAGGTACAGCAAAGGAAAACACAAACTGGGAATCCAAACAAAGTCCAAACACAGCAGGTCAAACACGAATAGAAGGAGAAACCGTCGTAGAGGTAGACGAACACTGGTAAATCAGGCAGCATAAACGCTGAAGAGAATGGCAGGAGCACATTACAATCTGCCAACGAACAGACAGGTTTATATAGAACAGATAACAAGGGAAACGAGAATCAGGTGCGCACAACAATCAGGAAGTGACAGACAGGTGAAACAAATTAATGAAATTAATGAAGAGAATCATATTCCTGAATATCAAGCCTACCACTCACCTCAAGCTCTGATAAACTTAACAAATATTTGCTTGTGCCTCCAATCAGTTTATTTAAAAAGGAATATGTGTTGACAAAGACTGCTTCTTTCTTGTCACAAGATGTTGTGCCACCTTAAAATTTTAAACAGGAACAATTATGTACTTGTGCCTGCATTCAATTTATATAAAAAATTTAGAGACACATTACATTACATTAATGGCATTTGGCAGACGCTCTTATCCAGAGCAACGCACAGTTTATTAGACAAAGCAGGAGACAATCCTCCCCTGGAGCAATGCAAGGTTAAGGGCCTTGCTCAAGGGCCCAGCGGCTGTGCGGATCTTATTGTGGCTACACCGGGATTCGAACCACCGACCTTGTGGGTCCCAGTCATGTACTCATAATCACAAATACATAACATAGACTATAATACAATGTGGTACATTGAGATAATAATGGACTCAATAAAGTGAGAATCTGACTGGACTGAATCGTTAATTACTTCAAACAGAGTATTTAAAATACATCTTAATTAAGAGGGAAGTATAAATTCATCCTTCCCTTGCACTAAACAAAATCCAGACGAGTGTGATGTGGATAGTAAGCTATGCTGTATAATCTCATCACAAAAAAGGGAGATTTTGATTTATAATCAAATTGAATTTCAGAGCCACTGGAATGTATACAGAAATGTGTGCCGTCAATAATTCCAACAACCCAGGGAAAGCCTGCAATCCAAGCCGCAAGGTTCTGACGAATGATGGTTCCGAGATGCGTAGTGAAACTGCCTGAAATTGTTTGCTGCTGTCAAAGCCTTGATACTAGCATGTATAGCACTACCTTCTAATAGCTGACTGTAATGGGCCCATGCTGATAGCTCTGGGTCACACATTTCCAAACATGTTAAATTCAATTCAGTGTTTTTGGTAGCACAAAAGTTACCAAAGCATGGGAAAACATAGTTTACAAATTCTTATTTTTCATTCATTTGGTTTGAATACAAAACAAATCACCAGAACAAGGTCAAAACCACATGTGTTCATTACAAATACAGTACAGCCTAAAGGCTTCATCTACCACAGCTTAAAGACACAGGGGTCTCCTTTACTTCCAGCAAGCCATATTTTTCATGACAGACCTGTATGTGGGCATATGAAAGCTCTTTTATATTTTATGAATTGCATTAGAAAAGTGAGAACTGTAAAGTTGAAAACTTTACAAAGGGTACGTTCACTTGGTCTTTTAAAAAACCTTCTATCTCCAGCTCAGGCACCCTTCATGGCATCATTTGTCCTGCTCCCTGTTATCTGCTCCTTCACATAGTTGAATCCAGTACAGTCCACTGAAATGGTCATGGCTATGTTACAGTATATAAATAAATGTCAACACATTTTAAAAATCATATAAGCTATTTCCATTTTGATTATATACAGTGTATTGTGTAAGTATTTGGAAATTGACACATTTGTTGTTGTTTTCACTCTGTACTCTAGCAAACAACCTCTATGTAGGATATGTAATAAGCATGTAGGAATTATAGCCCTTTGTATACACAGTCCTCCCAATTTCCGGGACCAAAAGTATTAACAAACTGTTAATTTGTTCTATTTGTCCACAAAAATGTGTCTTTAAATATGTATGGCTGGCACTGTATAATGATATTCAGATCAACTAAGCCATAGTGATGTTTCGACGAGCAAAATACTCCAAAGATTCTGACCTGTAAAGCAAAACACAACTTATCCAGTACAGCACAGAGGAAAGATTTAGAGACATCCTACCTCATATTTAAATGAAGCTGGCAATGAACATCCCTGTTTAACACAGTGTTTGAGGATGACTCACTCAAAACCGAGGGGATTTCACCCAATCTAAGTGAGACTTGCTGCAGACATGATGATGAGATTATTTTCATGTGGGAATTTATGCATGTGTGTGTGATAGTTGCGACATTTTCAAGACTGCAAGGGAAATACATTTGGTGTCATTTTACATGGGCCTGCTACGTTAAATAATAAATAATGGCGTTCCTGTCATGATCTGTTTGGTGAGTTTATTTCATTGTTTATTATCCTTGATTTTTTGTAATTCATTATTTTTCATATATATGTTTAATGGTAATATGTATGTCTTAGTTTTGCCTGTAATTGTCTGCCTCACCATGTGCTCTTGTTTTCCTTGTCCCTTGTTCCCCGCCCTCACCTGCCTCTGTCTGCCACTCCCCTCAGTTAATTTTCACATAATCATTGCTTTGATTGATTCCTCCTTGTTCCTCGTTGTCTCCTGCCCATTAGCTGCTTCCCTCTGTTATTTAAGTTCTTCCCTTTTGTTCAGTCTTTGTCAGATCGTGCCAGTATCTGCCCGTAAGGCTGGTGAGGAACGGTTTGCTCTGCTTAGCTTTGCGCCGGTCTGTTTGTAGAATATTTTTGTCCCACATTCCCTGTAACTTCTGAGCTTTGGATTTTTGTGTTTTACTAATTCTGATTTTTGGAGAATATTTTTGTTCCACATTACCTGTAACTTCTGAGCTTTGGATTTGTGTTACTTTTTATTCCTGTGGTCGGCCGTTGTGCACTGTCTATTTTTGAGGACTTAATAAACCCTGTTTTTGCGCTCCATTCCTGGTCTGCACTTGGGTCCTTTACCGGCATCACCATAACAGTTTCAGAAGAAAGTGCTGGTAGCTCTGATCTGGCAACCAGGTAGTGGACCGTACCAGTTACACTGAGCTACTGAGTAGAAAGAGATACTTTGCATTTCAATTCTGCTACTGTGGTGAGGCACTGGGCAGTACATTGATGCTTAATAACTTTTAAATATGTATATTTAAATCTGTTCACCATAGTTTAAAGACCTGAACATAATGTAATATGCTGCAACTGAGAAAGATATAGAAAAATCCCAATTCTTAGTTTTATAACCCACCCCAAAACCTGTGCTCTATTCATAACTCATTCCTTTATGAACCCCTCAGTCAATGCCCACCATGGTCTGAAGACACATCTCCTCAGCCGCTATCATGACATACTGTAACTTTAACACTGCAATAAGCCTTCCCCCAATCTCGTATTACTTTCAAGTTACATTTGTATTTTGGTCATTTAGCACTTCCATGTTGTACAATACTTGTATCTTCATCTAGCACTTTCATGTTAAACTTGTATCTTCATGTTGAGGCATGATAGCTATTTATCATCTCTTGTAATCATGCCTCAATTCTAGTTTATGATGCACTATAACTATAAGCCATTGCTTACTGCGTGAACTAGACTTGATGTTCATATATGGATATATAACTGATACTTTATGGGAATTGTACCCAATCTGTGTTGTGTTATGTTGTTTTTGGCTATGTGGCTTTGGATAAAAGCATCTGCCAAAGTAATATAATTACAATATTATTTTAATTTAATCTAGTTATTAAGACAAACACATACTGAACATGTTGGCAGTCTCAACTATTATAAGTAAATAAGTGATTAATATGAATTAATTAGCTGGAGCGCATTACTGGATCCATGATCCACCTCTGAGGTAGATAAACTTCAACTGTTTTCTGACTAACGTAGAAGTTTTTTTCATAATCTGTTCAGCCATTTACAAGAAAACTATTTTTGCCGTCTTCAACCACTTCTTATATAGTAAATGCAATGCTCGGGCATTTCAATACCAAGCTAATGTAAAACATGGTAAGCCTCTTACACAAGATTTCCTAACCTTTCCAACAAGTTATAATGCCTCATATTCAGGTGACGGACAGTTTAGGAATATCGCTGCGTTTGAATAGCAGAATGAATATACAGACATTCGTAATTACAGGATTGAGACTTGCAATAGATACACCTGTAATATTGTACTGGCTAACCGGGCAATGGTTAACCTAATTTCGAAATAAAGTTCCATTTTAAATGTGATGCAGGTTGGTTATAAAGCATTAGGGTGAGTAATCCTTTTTGGAGAGCTTTGGAAACTTTGGACATGCTTTATAAAAACATACTTTCATATACTCAATAAGCACTTTATTAGGAGCACCTGTACACCTACTTATTCTTGCACTTATCGAATCAGCCAATTGTGCAGCAGCACTGCAATACATAGAATCATGCAGGTGAGGGTCAGGAGCCTCAGTTCACATAAACCATCAGAATGGGGGAAAAAATGTGATCGTGGAATGATTGTTGGTGCCAGTATCTCAGTTTGATTATCTCAGAAACTGCTGATCTCCTGGGAGTGGAAAGGCTTAAAATGAGTGAAACCATGCAGCAGTAGCAATAACATTATTATTTGTTGGGAATGTTACTATATCAATGGTAATTTTGCTGGTATTTCAAACTAGGATGCATTCATGTATTGACATTGATGTTATGCATTAAAACAATCTCAGCAATACATACATCTAAATGCTCTACTGTAAGACTACAGAATGAATTAATGTTGAATCATAATTAAAATACCAGTTCAATTGATTGTCAATGTGCCTTTTGAAGACGTTGGTAAATAGGCCAGTTATATCATTATTAGAAAGGTAGTGAAAAAGCGACTTGAGACATGACTTGCCTTAACTTGGGATTCAACTTGACTTGACATCACATAACCTGTGACTTGACTTGACTTGCCAAAGAAAAAATTAATTGAGACTTGGACCAAATGACTAGAGACTTACTTGTTTAATAAGAGGGACTTTGTCCCATGTCTGCTACACACTGCTAGCATTTTATGTTGAGGAACATCATGATAAAAACATTACCTGGTCAAATGCAGAGAAAGGTAATGTGTCCTTGTCACAAAAACAAGGCTGTTACTAAGACAATGTAAAAAGACAGACTAAGATAAAAGTGTAAACCTTTCTGAGGAGAATTCTCCTTTTTGAGTGCCTTTGAGTTTAACAAGCCCTTGTGGAATGAGAGAACCCCTGTTTAAGTGAACTACCACTCACCATGATGATCCAATTCAAGCATCTATCAATTACATTAAAGTGGCAGCATATCATTAACCTACCTCCTGGGTTTAAAAAAAGCTTCAACGGTAAACAAGTTTAGCACAGAAAGACAAGAGAGTGGAGAGCTCCAACAATCTTTGAGCTCATTTAGAAATAAGAGGAAGAGGTTTCTGTTACAATTACTGAACCAGTCCAGTGGTTCTAACAGGCACAAATTAACTCCAAGTCAGAGAAAGGCAGGTATGAAAATCACAAACAGTGAATTATTGGCAGCCTTAATAAAAATAAATAAATAATAAAATAATATCTTTGGAAGGGTTGCAGAAAGACAGCCCTTACTGAGCACAATAAACAAAACCAAGCATCTTGAGTTTGCCAAACCTCATCGGAATTATGACTGAAAGAGAGTGCTATGGTCAGATGAGACCAAAATGGGAAGTTTTGACCATACACACCATCAACATGTTTGGTGGCAAAACTAAATGCATACAAGAAGAAGCACCTCATACCTACTGTGAAATATGGCAGTGGGTCTTTGATATTTTGGAGATGTTTTGCTGCCAGTGGTCCAGGGCCCCCATTTAAAATCAATGGCACAATGAACTAAGTATCAGAAAATCTGGTTGCCTCTGCTAGGAAGCCGAGGCCTGGCCGTAGATAGCTTGTCCAGCAGGACAGTGATACATCAAGCATATATCAAAATCCACCCAGAAATTGTGAAGTAAAAACAACAACATGTTCTACAAATGCCCTCTCAGTCTCCAGACTCCCATGAAAACCCTGTGGTCTGAACTGAAGAGGGGGGTAGCCGACGGTTATCAATGATTCTAAAATTTTCTGCATGGAAGAATGGTCAAAAATCCCTCTAAATGTGTCCAAATCCTCGATCCTAATGTTTGTGCAAGCTGTTGGCAGTAAATAAATTTAACACAAATCAGCCGTAAGCTGAATTTTTGGCCAACGTCCTAAAGGGTGACCAAGATTTTGTGGGGGAAACAAATGATTCAATATTTAGTTGGACAGTGGAGGGTCGATACACATTTGTATTCCAAATGCAATTTGTGTTCCCTCTAGTTCGAACATTTGTTTGGTTGTGCTTTCAGACTAATCAAGTGGCAAGTCGAGGCTCACCTTTTCCAAGTAGTCATGCTCCCACTGACTTAGAAAATAATGTTTATTCATATCGGTTCTCTTTTCCTTTCAGGTGGTGGAGCAAGGGTACCGCAGGCTGTTTCCACTAAGCAATTTAAGCAGCTCTCTCATTTTAAATTATATACTGTTCTGGTCCCTCTCAATCACATTTATTCTACTGTTTCAACAGGTTATCAATCAAATTATTCACGTGTGTGGAGCTCAACTGCGGGTATGCATTCATTATTTACATTATTAAACACATTATTAAAGTGGCGGAGGACCTATGTATACGCAAACATATATAAAAATTTAAATAATTTAATGTTTTATAGGTGTTTGGCCATCCTACCTGGTACATGCCAAGATTAATGCCAGAATGTAGTTACAATTATAGTAGATGCATCTGAGGCATGAGCACAGTCATATTCTGTGTTTCGCTGCCATGTTAGTTACCTCATGTGGGCATGAAAATGGCCACAGGCATATCCACTGCTTTAGATGAATGGTTTACAATAATAAACATTCAAAAACTTGGGTTCACACACATTTTCTTAGGCGATAATTGATGAATCATGTACATTAAGGTGCTTCCACACCAAATCCAGCGTGCAACACATTCTATTCATTTTCAATGGAGAGGCTTGCGGTACGTGATAGGTGCAGTCCAGCTAGTGCTGTGGTACGTTCGACGGTTCTGTATTGGCATACATGCAAACTAAATGCTACCAGCACCGCTTGCCTGACTCTCAAAACCCAGATCAAACTTTCGAACTAGGCAAAGAAATCCAAATATCAACAAGCAAATAGTAAACATGTTGTCCCCCACCCACATGCACTCATGCACTGTTGCCACCTCTGATTTCTTTGGTGGGGGACAATTAGCTGATTAGACAATTAGTTTTGAAGCTACAATCCAAATCCAAATCTCATCTGCCTACATAAACTGTATTAGTTTACTTCACAGCTAACCTTATCCATTACCATAACTTAACAGACGATCCTATGCAGAGCGACTTGTATGCTACATTGTACTTGCATTGTAAGTCGCTTTCGATATGGCCATCTAACACATTCACCAATTTAGCCTGATATGAGCAATACAATGCAAACAATTGGGATTGGGGTTACACTACGTGTGTTATCACTGCTTTGGTGCTTTAATAATATTTAGCAAATTATAATTTGGGAACAGATACATTCATTTATAAATTAACTGGTTAAATCTTGGCTACGTTATACAGTAACTACTTTGGCAGCTAGCTATCTAATGAATACAAAAAGCAAGACTGTTAAATTGCTGTAGGTACAAACATTGTACTTTATAAGCTAGCGATGAAGGCATACAAAAACGATGTAGCTATCCAATGCCAGCAATAGTTCCGTGGTAGACTACGTCCCTTGTTCATATTGATCCCATTGAGGCATCTATCCGACAGAATCCACCTACTGTACTGCCCAAAAAATTGACAGCTTGGGGTCCGATGCCATTTTTATGAATTACTGAATGTTTTACTGCCAGACACGCCTAGCCTTATATGCCATTTTTGGGGCGTCAATTATGCTAATTCACAATTCTCATGAAAGCGCAATTAATGAACAGGTGGGATTCTGTGGTTATTTAGGAGAGTTGTCTGAAGTTAAGAGTTTGTTGAATCTGATGTGGCACACTCGTAGCAGTCCATCGTACAAAGAAACTAAGAGAAATTTAAGGGAAGATTATGAAAATGTTCTTGCATGAGGCCCAATGAGATGAGAACAGCTTTACCTGCCATTCAGGTACCCACAAGCACTGTTGCAGGGAGAGAAAATTGGAAGCAACAACAAACATGCAAACATGCAATCCTGAGTATTTTGAACTTTTCACTGCACTATGCATAGTTACCCAAAGGACTAGCCTGGTCTGTCTGAATGGAGCCTCTCACCATCTTTGAAACCTTTTTAAATGTTTAAAGACAAGCTGAAACAGAAGTTTGAGCAGTACTAGCTTCTGTGATCTGACGAAACAAATCTTTCAGGGGAATTTTTGAATGGCGGGGAGTCGATTTCACTGATGTTATATGAGAAGGAGAAGCACAGCCGTAGCCTATGCGCCGTTGTGTGAAAGGATATTGATTGGAGGGGAAAAGGATATTGACAGACATTTGATCAGAGATTTCCAGGAAGTGGATGGAAAAAAGCATTGGTGTGAAAATACACAAGTATGAAAACTTTTGGAGTACATACAGTACTTTAAGCCATGTTTCTATGGTTATGAAGAATCTTTAAAGGTACAATAGGTAAGATTTTTGTGTTAAAAAATAGTTACAAGACCATTGTAAATCCCTTCCTATCATTGAAACAGGGTAACTGATATGTTTACTCACCCTCTGCCTGTGTTTATAGTTCTTAAATTTGGGTTTCAAAACATGCAGTTGATGGGCCAGCACTCTGTACCAAAACATATTATGGCTGTACAATCATTCAAGCTCAATGGTTGAAAATTAGTTCTCACTGCCACAGCTAATGGCGTTTCAATGTCAGCGTGTTCACAGATAATGCGTGGGCTAAACAGTGTTGAGCGTGTTTGTTGCTGCAATTCCTCTCTTGACCATTAGAAGTCCAAAATTACCTATTGTACCTTTAAGAATGTATTTAAGGTTGTAGGTTGTCTTTAAGAATGATTCCAGAGTTTAGGTTAAACCTTGAAACATAATTCATATTTTTTTACACCAGAGGCACCAGGCTACGCTACCTCTGACAATGACGGTGGCTGACTTCTTGGCGGGGTTGCCGACGTTGTTGTTGGCGATGCAACTGTAGATGCCTGCGTCCTCCGAGACGACAGCTGGCAGGGTGAGGGTGCCCGCGTTGAGGATGGCCTTCTCCGGCAAGGTCTCGGCATTGGACACCCAGGTTAGGGTCGGCGTTGGCTCCCCACCAACCGTGGCGCACACCAGAGTCACCGTCTGCCCAGGGTTCACCACGATGGGGTCCTCCACCTGGAGTTTGATGGTGGGCGATGCTGGAATAGAACATTTGAAGCCAACATTTACTTATGCAGCATGGCAAGCAGTACAGGCCAGAGGATGTTATCTCTGGTTTCATGGATCATGGATCAGGGATTCTGCTGTCACAGTTCACACACACCATCAAGCACATTCAGATGCTTTGGAGTCAAGTTTTACCCTGCAGAAAAAGTATGAAATTTGAAATAAGTTCATTTGGCATACCTTATTCAACATTAAAGACACATTTATCCATGAATACAGTTCTGTTTTTTTATTTCTCTAGTTCTCTATACTAGGTTAATATACAGGGTTTGATTTCGAATGACATCTTCCAGCTGTCAAGCAGTTGAGACAAATTTATAAGAAATTGAAGAATGCCACCTAACAGTCAGACCTCCACAACTGCCTCTTAAATGCACACCAATGGGTGGTTACCTGTTCTGTTGGTAAGTCTGAAGAGGACATTCTTGTCTGAGATTCCACATACGCTCCGGACTGAGGCAATACAGCTGTAGTTGGCATAGTCCTGAGGTCGAAGGTTCTTCAGCTTTAAGATCTTGGTCTCCCCCTGCACCTCAGACCAACAGCAAGAACACACTCTGCAGTAGTTGTGCCTACAGCATTCAATTCAGCAAACCCACTTTTGTTGTATGGGTCTGTATAATTTCACCACCAAATACTGTATGTGTGTATTCACAGCAGTATGTATCCACCTAATCCTAAACGTTTCGATTAAGTTTGTTTCATCACAAAATACTTTGTAAAGCTCAATAGTCACCAAATGAATTGTGACTTTAAAATATGAAGCCCTGGTATAAATAATCGTGAGAGACTGTCAAAAAGGCAACAATTACGGTGACAATGGCAATAACAACAGTGCTGTTGAAGACAGTCTTGATGATCATAGTGGAACTAAGACTGGTTGTTTGTCAGGGGTGTGATTTTAGCCATAATTTTGGCAGTTCCTCCATTTTTAGCGCTTTGCGTGATTTCTTTTGTGTGAACTGTCACCTAACCAACAGCGATTTGTATGGGCATACGTATTCTAAGAATATTACCTAACGCTGGGGAAACAAAGTGAAACAATGAAAACAGATATTTGGAATGCTCTGGGATCAAGATTTCTGTCGTTGTCAGCTGTTGTCAAATGCTGCTCCTGATAAGCAGTGTATGATTGTAATCAGCTTGTAGGTGGCACTTCACGTTCTTTCAGTTGAACCAGCTTGCAAATTACACAGATACAAGACTGGTCAGTACATCACATAGGGCATAGGGCAAATTCACAAATTAATTTCTGCCAAATACAATTCTGCTGAGTCATGAGTGGAGGCATGGGTTGGATGGAGGTAGACACCATACCTGGGTGAAGAACGGCTCGTAGATCTCCACGCCCTTGTCGGAGCCCTGGGAGAGGACCTCCCGGCCCCGTCTCCAGCTGTAGCGGACTGGAGGGTTGGAGTTAGCCATGCAACGCAGGAACACGGTCCTCTCGTAATAGAACTGCTCCTTGGCTTCGCCGATGCTTTGGTGCACCGTCACGATAGGGTCATCCAAGTCTGGGGACGAATCAGAGGATGGAATAGCTGAAGGTTAATAAGAACACAAACAAGGAAAGCAGCCATTAGCCAAAGAGTACACAGTTCCTTGTCAGGACAGGAGCACTGCCAACCAACCAGGCCTCAACCTACTTCTATAAGCATATAAACTATAATCAATAAGGACACAATCCATAATAAATAAAGATGCAACTGCAAGCTAACAAAGACATAATCCATAGCTATTAAGCCCCTCAGTAAGGATTTATGTTAATGATCCGTCCTCCCTTCAGTGTTTATCTATCTGGTTCTTGGCACTAAATTATTTATACAGCTGTTTGACTCAGTGAAGAAGTAATGGCCGAATTGGCACTGGTAACCATGACAAAAAACAAAAACACAGAACTGGAACTAAAACAGCCAGTCTGGTTCCATTTGTATGGTGGAAAAGGACTATAATGAGCAAGCCACATTCAGACTCAGACCAATTACATCACAAAAAAAATTAAAAATCAAGGGAACACACTGTGTTCTGATGTGTTGCCTCGGCAACAGATGTTGGCATAATTATAAATACATAATTACTATGAATAAAGGGGACAGGCACTACACTGCTCTAATCAACCCAGGTTCCCTCATAATCAAAATAGCAGCAAAAAACATATAAACAATGCAATTGCCGAATCATGTCAACACTGTAACTCCTCGGGAATGAACAACTGAACACCCTGTGCTCATTTCTGTGCTGATTTTTTAATGAAATACTGTATGTCTCTGGGAATGTATTAGCACAGCCTAAGAGCAGGGGTGAAAGGTCACAGGTCACAGTCCGTAAATGTCCCGAAATAGGATGTGCAGTATAAACAAAGCTGAATAATGGAAAGGTCAGGGCATCGCATACAAGATTACCATCCAGGTCACATCACAAATATCTGTGATCATGAACGTTATTTTGAGGTACTGAACAGTGCACAATATTAAGGCACAGAATAAAAGCATTGCAAAGGCAACTACTACTACTAACAGTAATACTATTTCTAAATGATAAAAAATGTATTTTTATTATATATATGTATGTATTATTATTATTATTATTATTTTATTATTATTATTATTTGTGGAAGTAGCAGCAGCAGCAGCTTAATAGAAGCCATACCCTGTCTTCTGCTGGTTGAGCAATCAGTAGTACATAATTAAAAGTATTTTCATGATAATCGCCTTATACAGAAAAAGATTTTTGTACAGTCCATGGCATATGAAAAGTAAAGCTTGTGCAAATGCTGTTCATAACCACTCTTTCTGATGTTAATCCCGATTTAATGCACGTAAAGGCAGATTTAAATAAACCCATGTCCAGACAGGCAAATTGTCGAGTCAAATAACTTATTCCTCCATTAAATCCAAGACAGGTTCACTGTCAGACCATTTTCAATGACCAAAATAACCTATGGATCTGTTTCAGTTGTGAGCTACTAAGCAAATACAACAAAAGAACTGCACTGGCATATTTGTAGTATTGCAATTAATACATTAAAACTGTGCTGACATCTTTGTGGTATTGCAATTACTACATACAAACTGTGCTGACATCTTACTGTTGCATATGATCATGTATTAACACTGCTTTTCAGCTTCAGGCCTTTACTGCGCCACAAACTGTTCTTTTTCCTGCAGTAAGGAGCATCTCTGCCATAGTGACAACATATGCAAACATACACTCACTGAGTATTAATGCGATTATCTAATCAGCCAAACGTGTGGCGGCAGTGCAATGCATAAGATCTTGCAGATGCAGGTCAGGAGCTTGAGTTAATGTTCACATCAACAAATGTGATCTAAGTGACTTTGACCATGGAATGATTGTTGGTGCCAGACAGTGTAATTTCAATATCTCAGGAACTGCTGATCTCCTTCACGCACAACAGTCTAGAGTTTGCAGAGAATGGTGCAAAAAACTAAAAACATCCAGTGAGCAGCAGTTCTGTGGGCATAAATGTCTTGCTAGTCAGAGAGGTCGGAGAAAAAGAGCCAGTGAGCAGCAGTTCTGCAGACAGAAATGCCTTGTTAATGAGAGATTTCAGAGGAAAATGGCTAGACTGGTCAAAGCTGACAGGAAGGTGACAGTAACACAAATAACCACACATTACAACAGTGGTATGCAGAAGAGCACCTCTGAACATCAAACATCTAAGTGGATAGGCTATAGCAGCAGAGGACTTAATAAGTTTAATAAATACCTAATGAAGTGCTCTCTGAGTGTATCTTAGCCTGAACAAACA
>NW_026911794.1:0-36602 GCF_963692335.1 Osmerus eperlanus
TGGTTAGTGGGTGCATGCAGACAACATAAAGAATAATACTACAATAGAAAATAAAGTGGAATGTAAATATAAATAAAAATTTACAATCCAAGATACTGAAGCGGGGTATGTGAAATGTGTTGAAGTCAATAATCAATTCAACAACTATTAAAAATAAACAAAGCTGACATAAACAGTTCTGCAAAAGACTAGAACGTGATGTAAAAACACAAGCAGGGCTAACACGCAAAGGCCAATACAGAGTTTAACCAAAATAACGACCAAGTAAGTTACAATCGGTAGCCTTTAACAAATCATCAGAACGCAAACCAGAACACACGTGTCCATATTAACGACAGAACATCGTTGCTTAGGTAACTTACTAGAGTTTAGTTTACATTCACCACGATAAGCGAAAACATCGTCCCTTCACCATAACTTGATTCATATTTAAAAAACGCATATTCGTGTTTCGCAAAAAGCAATGGAATAATACAATTCACACCTCTCTCTGCAACACTGCAAGCTAAAATAATCACTTACTGTACGCGGAGGAGATGACAATCCGTGCCAAGCATGTCAGCATGTCATCAAGTAAACATTTGACCTGACGCAAGCGGAAGCAGAATGTGTTACCGAGAATACGTCCCACTTGCCCAACCTATGCAAAACTCAGTTCTGCAGAGAACATGGCTGCAAGCAAGTCCTCTTGGGGTGTTTAGTCTTACAATTGATGCAAGTAAATTTGGTAGGCCTTTTAAAAGTACGCATTGGAAAAGTCAGCAGGCAGTGAACTGGATGTTGTTTTCGTAAATGATCGATACAAAGATAGATCATTTAGGCTGGGCGTTTAAAGATCTTTGGGAAACACGTGGGAGTTTTTGTTTGCAACTTTACTGTTAACAGAGGACCTGTTGAAGTTGTTTGGACAGACTCGGAACCCTTCATGAAATCGATTATTGGAAAAAAAAAATCCGTGTTAACCCAGGTAGTACAAAAATAGTTTTGTGACAACCAAGTAAATACTTTATGGGATATATATATCCCAATCATCGAGGTGTTGCTGTGTATATACGTACTGGCACGATTTGGGCTTGCTGTATGTATGATATGTGCAAAATAATTTACACATATCCTAATACGCATATTGTACCTAAATGCAATATTCATACATCTGACTTACATATCGTGGTTTAATTACTTAAACTCTTGTTTTAACCGTGACCATCTTTGATTAAGATGAGTTGGTTCTTTGCGGTGGAGCGTATCGGGGAATAATTGCAGAGGCGCTCCAGGTGAGGAATTTCGCTCCCTCTGCTGGACAAACATGGCTTTACAGCAGAGCAAGTCGGGTTAAAAAATAACAGCACTCTGGTCAACTATTTTTTGTATGGTTGTCAAATGTATGTAGATTTTTAATGTTGCGCAGCATTTACCTTCTGGGAATAATAAAGATGTGCTGAACCCGTTGTTGTTGTTCATTGTTTTTATTGACCAATGACTACACACCTTAAAGGTATGACATTTAATGGCTGAATAAATAGCAAAACACACTGGATTTCTTTATTTTCTTTAAATGAAAATGAATGTTTTTAAATATAAGGAGGAGACGAGCCCCCTTCCCCTCAAACGCCAACGCCCCTGTCCCCCACAACTTCCCTCTCCTCCTGTGCTCCAACACCCCAGGAAAGAGGAGGAGCGAGGCTCAAACCGTCGACCTCGGCATCCGGGGACGGCGTCGATGCCTTTAAAACGAAAATATCCGTTCTAGCTTTCTGAAACTTTTCAGGCTAAATCATTCAGTGAAAAAAATAAAAGCAAAATGAGGAACATTGTTATTTTTTGTAGGGAATTCCTCAAAAATATGCCCATCGACTTTGGATTGAACGTGGAACACTGAGGTAAATGGTAAAATGGTTAGCATTTATATAGCGCCTTTATCCAAAGCGCTGTACAATTGATGCTTCTCATTCACCCATTCATGCACACACTCACACACCAACGGCGATTGGCTGCCATGCAGCTCGTCAGGAGCATTTGGAGGTTAGGTGTCTTGCTCAGGGACACTTCGACACAGCCCGGGCGGGATCCAACCAGCAACCCTGCGACTGCCAGACGACTGCCTGAGCCATGTCGCCCCAATAGGTCCCCAAAAAAGAACACTGCGGTATTTGACTGCTTGATGAATACATAAAAT
The DNA here is from genome assembly GCF_963692335.1 of Osmerus eperlanus. Lineage (NCBI taxonomy): Eukaryota > Metazoa > Chordata > Actinopteri > Osmeriformes > Osmeridae > Osmerus > Osmerus eperlanus. The sequence goes on from NW_026911794.1 coordinate 2,177, forward strand.
ATCCTCCAACTCAATCACAGTCGCGACGACACCATCAAGACACTGTGGCACTGACTAACCATGTGGCTGGTGTACAATTGCTTTAAGACCTTTATTGACGCCACTGCACTGTTTGGTGAAAAGGGGAATGTCTCTCTCTTGTGGACACACATAGTAATAACGTCAAAACACCGATTGACAAGGGTCACGTCGAAACCGCAAACTTGCTTCCACAGCCATGGTGTATTTTTTTACCGCATAGTCTGTAAATGCAGCCCAGACACTAGCCACTGATACAGTGATATCTTTGACTATCGCCAGGAGCCTTGCAACAGACCAACTATCTGTGACAACCGATAAGTTAACATTGAACATTGGCACCCTTTTCAAAGGAATCCACGCACACAAATTAATTCGATTTGTTATAAAATACCATGAAGTCACATTCAGGCAGTCGGCTATATAGTTCATGAGCCAGAGGAGCTGGTAGCTCTTGGAGGGAGGATGTATCATAGTAATTTTCTGGATGGTCTATGTCCCTAGTACTATTAGAAAACGTATGACGTGCTGTCGTTTTTAATCCCTACATCATTATTTGTTTCTCACCGGTTTCAATTAAAACTCAAATAAAAACAATTTAGCAAGGCAGAATATAATTAAGTCATGAACCCTAAAGTCAATAGAACTTGGACTTTCGCATCTTGTGATGTAATGAGGCCATTTTTAATGTAATTTAATTTTAAAGTTTAAAGTGGGCATGATGGCCAACATTTCAGGCCTGGCTCATGGAATAATAGCTTTCGGAGATTTAGATTATGTTCATATTTGCAATTAGAATCCCCAGGTACATATCCATGACAACCTCAGAGCGATATGGAACAATAATGTTACCTTTTAAAAAAAACAATCGCGTACTTTCCTGATTAGTTTAAGTGAAAACAGCGAAGCCAAAGCACGCTGACAAAGTGAACTTTTGAGAAAATAACTTCGGAGAGCCGAGGTCCGTCCAACTGCTATTTGTCGTCGCAAACTAAGAAAACTTGAATCAAACCGCTTGGTAAGTCGTCAACATAAACGTTTCTATATTTAGCTCAAAACACGTAGGGGTAGATTATATTGAACTAGCTAACAGTTCGCTGTATAGTTAACCAACAGTTCACTTAACTTTTAGCTATCGTATAACCGTGTGTCTTGTGTAGCATATATTAACTTACACCATAAATGTAGGCTATTACCATAATAATGAATTGTAAACATTTTGTAGGATATTAAGCATAACTGAAACAAAATAGCGAATACAAAATACGCAATCACATAGTATCGTGAATATTGTCCCCGTTTCTACAGTGATAAAATAGACGATGAAAGGTCATGTTTTGGTCAGGCCTTAGTTGGTATCTGGCCCTATTTACCGCAGGTCAATATATGTATATGGGTTTGAAAATGAATAGGCCTATATGTTAAATCTGCATGTGTCTGCATGTCTATGTGTGTTGTGAATTTGTTGTGATGGAAATCCATGGCAACATGTACAACTTGCAATATGTCACAAAGGGTTAGCTTCCACTTTCCATATTCACAGGTAATTACTGCCAGCTAGCCCATTGCCAAGTGTTAAAAAAGAAAAAAGTGGGGATTCAACATTTGGTTTTATGCTATGTGACATTTGTGAATTTGTGGAAGAATCAGCTAAAGTTCTGTAAGGTTCTGTTATTTTGGTCATTAATATGTCATTCCATTCTGTCATATCCATTTATTTCAGGCAATACAGTCACCAATCCTAAATGTAAAATTGAGTTAGTGCAATGTTTGACATCACATAACCACTTTTGTGTCATGCTATAAGAAGTCCATATACCATGTGATTTATCAGTTTATGTGCATTACTCCCAAATGCAGAAGAACATTCTGCAGAAAGTACCATAAAAAAAATCAGAGGATATTATAATTCTGCTTTACCTTTACAGGTGTGTGTCAGTCGGTGAATAAGGACAGAATCTGGCAGAGGACATCGCAAAGAAGTCGAAGGAGGACATGGAGAGTTTGAGCGAAGAGATAGGAGGAATCAGCCCAGAGTGCATGCTGGGATACACCGCCACCAGCCAGGGGTGAGGGATCGGGAAGACGTCGAGAGAGAACTGTTGAGGATGCGAGAAGAGACAGAGGTCTTGAAGAGAGAGCTGCAGAGGACAAAGAAGGAGGTGGACGACTGGTCGGGCCTCATGGAGCTGGTGGAGACGGAGACGGACGTGATCACGGCGGACTGGATGAGGGAGAGGAAGGACTGGAGGAGGAAGACGGACAAGCTGGAGAGAAACAGGCAGGAGACAGACAGGGAGCATGGGAGGAGGAGGGAGAGGGAGGAGGTAGGGCGGATGAAGGAGGCGATTGAGAGGGAGAGGGAGGCGATGAAGCAGGAGAAGGAAGAGATGATGGCTGGGTTCCTGAACTTCCTGAACAATTTTGTTTGCACCTTCAACAAGATCGAGAGACTGAGGGAGCTGGAGAGGATCAGAGAGGAGGCAGATGAGTGGGCGAGTCTGATGGATCTGATTGAGGCGGAGTATGTCAAGATCAAAGCGGTCTGGACCAGAGAGAGAGAGGTGTGTGCGAGAATGATCGAGAGCCTTCAGGAACAGAACAAGAGGCAGGAGAAGGTGTGGGAGGAGACGGTGACGGGGTTAAGAGGAGAGCTAGAAAAGGAACGGGCAAAGACGGCGGAGGACAAGGAAACAGTGGAGCGTGTGAGGAGAGAGCCCGAGAGGGAGAAGGAGAAGTTGAGGCGAGCGAGAGAAAACTTGGAGAGGGAGAGGCCAGGGGAAGGGAAAGAAGCTAAAGACAGGATAAAAGAAAGGACCGAGTGGGAGGGGATGAAGGACGGGAAAGGAGAGATGGAGACAGCACGGGACAGGCCTGGCGAGGAGGAGAAGGGAGTGACAGAGGGGGTTCTGGGAGAAATGGAGAGAGCTGGTAAGGAGACGGAGAAGAGAGAAGAAACGGGGAGAGAGGAGAAGACCGGTGAGAGAGAACCGACAGAGGGGATTCTGACAGAGAGTGTGACAGATGAGAAAAGAGAAATTGAGAAAGCTGGGAATAAGGAGGTGAAAGGAGAGATGGAGATAATGGAGGAGAGGGAAAAGAAAGGAGAGATGGGAAAAGCAAAAGATGAGGAGAAAGGAGAGACAGAGAAAGCAGAAGACAGTGAGGAGAATGGAGAGATGGAGACAGCAGGGATGAGGAGAAAGAGATGGAGAAAGCAGTGGATGACCAGAAAGAAGAGATGGAGAAAGCAGTGGATGACCAGAAAGAGGAGATGGAGAAAGTAGGGGATGACCAGAAAGAGGAGATGGAGAAAGTAGGGGATGAGAAGGAGATGGAGAAAGCAGAGGATGATCAGAAAGAGATGGAGAAAGCAGGGGATGATCAGAAAGAGATGGAGAAAGTAGGGGGTGAGAAAAAAGAGGAGATGGAGAAAGCAGGGATGATCAGAAAGAGGAGATGGAGAAAGCAGGGGATGACCAGAAAGCAGAGATGGAGAAAGTAGGGGATGAGGAGAAAGAGGAGATGAAGAAAGCAGGGGATGATCAGAAAGAGGAGATGGACAAAGCAGGGGATGACCAGAAAGCAGAGATGGAGAAAGTAGGGGATGATCAGAAAGAGGAGATGGAGAAAGCAGGGGAGAAGAAAGAGGAGATGGAGAAAGCACGGGATGACCAGAAAGCAGAGATGGAGAAAGTAGGGGATGAGGAGAAGGAGATGGCGAAAGCAGGGATGGTCAGAAAGAGGAGGTTGAGAAAGCAGGGGATGATCAGAAAGAGGAGATGGAGAAGCAGGGGATGATCAGAAAGAGGAGATGGAGAAAGCAGGGGATGACCAGAAAGCAGAGATGGAGAAAGTAGGGGATGATCAGAAAGAGGAGATGGAGAAAGCAGGGGAGAAGAAAGAGGAGATGGAGAAAGCACGGGATGACCAGAAAGCAGAGATGGAGAAAGTAGGGGATGAGGAGAAGGAGATGGCGAAAGCAGGGGATGGTCAGAAAGAGGAGGTTGAGAAAGCAGGGGATGATCAGAAAGAGGAGATGGAGAAAGCAGGGGATGATCAGAAAGAGGAGATGGAGAAAGCAGGGGATGACCAGAAAGCAGAGATTGAGAAAGCAGGGGATGAGGAGAAAGAGATGGAGAAAGCAGGGGAGGAGAAAAAAGAGGAGATGGAGAAAGCAGGGGAGGAGAAGAAAGAGGAAATGGAGAAAGCAGGGGATGATCAGAAAGAGATGGGGGAAGCAGGGGATGAGGAGAAAGCAGAGAGGAGAAAGTAGGGGATGATCAGAAAGAGATGGAGAAAGCAGGGGATGATCAGAAAGAGGAGATGGAGAAAGCAGGGAGGAGAAGAAAGAGATGGAGAAAGCAGGGGATGATCAGAAAGAGATGGAGAAAACAGGGGAGAAGGAGATGGAGAAAGCAGGGGATGATCAGAAAGAGATGGAGAAAGCAGGAGATGAGAAGGAGATGGAGAAAGCAGGGGATGATCAAAAAGAGATTGAGAAAGTATGGGATGATGAGAAAGAGGAGATAGAGAAAGCAGGGGATGAGGAGAAAGTGGAGATGGAGAAAGCAGGGGATGATGAGAAAGACATGGAGAAATCAGTGGATGAGGAGAAAGAAGAAGTAGAGAAAGCAGAAGACAGTGAGGAAAAAGAGATAGAGACAGCAGAGTATGAGGTGAAAGGAGAGATGGAGATAACGGAGGAGAGGGAAAAGAAAGGAGAGATGGGAAAAGCAAAAGATGAGGGGAAAGAAGAAGTAGAGAAAGCAGAAGACAGTGAGGAGAAAGGAGAGATGGAGACAGCAGAGGACGAGGAGGTGGAGAAAGAGGTGACCCAGAGCAGGAGGACAGTGGGAGGGGAGGGGCGGATGGGGAGTGCGGAGATCAGGGCAGAGACACGCTGGACAGGAGAGAGTGAGGAGAACAGGAGGAGCGCTAAGAAGCAGGAGGAAATGCAGGTGGACGACCAACGAGAGGGAGGTGCCAGAACTTGAAAGCCAAGAGGAGGAGACGTTAGGGGAGGAGGAAAAGACAAGAGAGGAAGGAGCGGGAGGACTTGGCGAGGATGAAGACCTCCAAGTTTATTGTGTACATTATGTGTATTATAAACTCCATAACATATATAATTGTCATATAATGAATATCTTTGTGTTTGAGAAAATGTATGCATGTTACATCAACATAAATGGCCATATGCAAATGTCTGTGTATCTTCTGTGTACAATTATATAACTTGAAGTCATTAAAAAAAAATATATATATATATATTCTACCTGTTGACCTTCCTTGTGGGAGCTGGTTTAAAGCATAAAACATGCCACTGGTTCATTCTTCCTACAGTTGCCACATGCAGCGCATTAAAGAGCGTTGTCTCTTTGTGCATCAGCGATCACATTCACAGATATTTCTCTGGCCTTGACTGGGAATGTGTTTTGAAGAATATCTATTCCACATGTACATTCCATGTTTGTTGGAAGACCAGTTCCAAGATGCAAGAAAAAATGAAAAAAGGCTGTGTAAATCACAGACAAGCTTATGAGGAACCCAAAAAAAAGCACCAGGTACACAGTGCTATTTTACTGCTTGGTGAATACATAAAATATCCTATCATTCAATCACATCCGTGACTACACCATCAAGACAATGTGGCACTGACTGACCCTGCGGCTGGTGTGATATTCAAAAACATTCGGACATACTTGTATGAGCTTGTGACAAATGAAGTCTCTTGGAAAATCTCTTGAAATATGACTGGCCAATCTAAGCAGGCAGGAATGGTTGGAACTTTTTTTAAAATCCACTTGTGTGATATTTAAGCCTTATGGAACGAGAGCCTGTGGTATATCCTGAATATTGGCACAGCTAGCGGGGTGGTTAGATCCCCTAGCTGTGCCAATATCCACGATATACCACAGGTTGGAGTTCCATAACGATTTTATACAACGGTTACCACATTTATCTTTAAAAATTCCACTAAAGACAAGACAAACTTTAAATTCATGTATTTTTAATGGAACTATGTTTGACGGTAAACGTATTCTTCCGCTGAACAGTAGTTTACTGGTTCCTAAGCAACGGTATTGTGAAGGTCAGCTAGCAATAATGTATCCCCACTCCACTCTCGAAGCGACGTTATTAGGAATCACGTATCCCCACTGCATTAACATTAGCTAGCTTGCTAGTCTACGTTACACCAGACGACACTGACACACACTGACGCTTATCGGGACACTGCCAGATAACGTGTAGGTATTGAAATAACTCAGTGTCGTTGTGAGTCATCATTTGCTTCAACGGGCTTGGTGGTCTTGCTGGTATTTCGATCCGAGGATGTTGCCGAAGTTGTATTTTTTTTAGTTCCTGCTCCTTTCCAAATCAAAGGACACTTTAAACTCACTCATTTTATTTTACTAGTGCCGATAAGATGATACCATTAAGTTACGTTAATTTTGATTACAAAGTAGATAACGGTGATCTACAAACGCAGAGTAGTATTAAAAGATGTGTGAACATTCCATTTAGCCGTGCGTATAGTGTGGATATTGCCACGCCTGGAACGCAAACCAAACTGACCAATAGAGACAATGGACTGGACCTATCCATTGTATAAATTGAATTAATGCACTTGATGAAGGGAAACAATTTAGTCAATTAAAATGAAATCTATGAAAACCACGGCACCAGGAATGGATGCCCCTGGGTGGCCTGAGAGCGGAGTAGTCAGGAGGGGGACGGTGGACGGAGATGGTCCTCCTGCACGGGGTCACAGGTCCCCGGGGGTTTTCAGGTCTGGGCCGTAAAGGTGCTGCTCCAGGAAGGCCAAGATTCTGTGCCAGGAGTCCTCCTGGGCACGAGAGTGCGCTCTGACCTCCCCTCCCCAGAGAGCCACCACTGCGAAGCAAACAAGAGAAGAAGGTCATTATTTGAAATAAGTGGATTTGCTGTGATATTAAAACTCCCAACGTGTCATAGGTATGTGGGCGGAGCCAATCATAGATAATTAGATAATTTGATAATTAGATAATTCGCCTATTTTAATATTTTAATAATTAATGCCAGAAAACTCCAGTTCTCCAGTGTGGTTAAACATTGGGCAGATGATCCAACTCAATCACCTGAGAGTATTACTCAGTTTCAGTTTTAACATCACGTTGCAGAAGTGGTGTCAATGATTTGCCTGTTGTTAGCCACAGCCTCCTTGGCAATTAAATAAAGCGCCAACTTGCAGCCTGTTGCACCAGGATAATGTAAGGCTAGTTTGAACGTAAATTCAGAGTTACGCCATAACTTCATGTAAACTGGTTGCACCAACTGATTTAGTGACAGTAACGCAAATAACCACACATTACAGCCGTGGTACGCAGAAGAGCATCTCTGAACACACAATGCATTAAACTCTAAGTGGATAGGCTACAGCAGTAGAAGTCTAATAAAAGTCAAGTCTAGTAAAATAAGTCAAATAAATACCTAATGAAGTGCTCACTGAGTGTATAAAATAGTGTCGCTTTGGATTAAAAGCATCTGCAAAATGACTAAAATGTAAATGTAAATATAAATGTGTAATACCAGAGGCATGTTATAATTCCTCACCCCTTTGAGGCAGACACATAATACTACATTGTGATGAACAAACAAACAAACAAATGATGCTTTTTGGCACCTGAAGCTGACAAAACCGCAATACCGCGAGTAACCACTGCAGTTTGCTTCTCAGAGAATGGCAATGCCTGGCCTGGTTCAAGTGGTGGCGTAAACAATAGTTATTACCACACTGAAGTCATTTGGTCTACACGACAGAAGATCATCATCAGGTTCCTCCTTACCCCACATATTGTGCAGACATGAATATAAAGTCAAGTGCACACGGCAAATAGGCCAATCAGTCAAAAAAACGCAAAGATGCAAAGCAACAGGTTCCTTACCCCACATCTTACATATCACATACTGTTCTGTACCTTTTCCTCCTGATGCAGCAACCATAAAGTTGCTAGAGGCAATATGCGGGGTGTAGGGGGGCTCAATCAGGTGTCCCGCCCCAGGGTAGGAGAGGATGGTCAACAGATGACTGTTTCCAGCCTCCTCCATCATCTTCTCCATCTGGAGGAAAAGCTTTGTTCACACACAGCCACTGGCAAACTAAAACTGACCTGTGTGTGTCTGTGTGTGCTCATACGTGTGTGCTAAAACGTTTTTTTGGGGTCTCATTGCAGATTTATAAATCACATGGTGCACAGACGGGGAATTAGCAGCAATGGAGTACCCGAACATCGATACTATCTTTGAATGATTCATGAAACACATTGTTGAATAAATGTTTTCAAATAGCATTATCTATTGTATGCGTTAAAAAGTTATACAAGTAAGCATAACAACTCATGACATATTAAGTGTTTATAGACAAGTTTATCCAGTTTAAAGCATTTTTAATCATGAAGAAACTGGTTTAAGCAGGTGGGTTTTAATGTTGTGGCTGATCGGTGTATCTCATCTTGCCTTACACCCATACATATGAAAGGCTAGCTCCACCACTAAATGTACAGACTGGTATGTAAAGACAGAAGCACAGACATCAGTACAGACAGCGGTATAGAGAGCGGGACAGACAGACTCACGTCTTCAGCCGACTCAGCAGATGCGCAGTTCTGATCATCTTCACCCACGATCAACAGCAGAGGACACTGTAACTGCCCCACCTGAAGATCACAACAACCAACAGTGACTAAAGCACCACACTCACCAGCCAATCAGAATGGGCAGAGGGATCTACAGCACAACACTCACCAGCCAATCAGAACGGACAGAATGGGGTGTGCCTATCACTGTGTATAAACAATGAGGCAGAGAGAGTTTATATTTACTCACAGCAACCTTCTTGCTGGGGTCGGAGGGTATCGGCAAGAGAAGATCTCGCCAGATCACTCGATGCTCCTCATCATAACGGGTCTTGTGGGAATCTCTGAAAACAAAATAAAATGAAATGAATGAATGAATGAATGAATGAAAGATACACTGCAGATCACTTTCGCCACACAGAGCTGCAGGGTGACACTCACTTCTCAATATCCTTAAAGACGTCAGCCAGAGATCCCCGCAGTGGCTGCACGTGGCTCCCGCTCAAACATACCAGGCACCTGGGCTGGGAGAGAAAGAGCAGGTGGGGTGTAGCATCTGATATGCGGCATATTTCAGCGTTTCCTAACCGGTGTGCCGCCAGGCAAGGTGCCGCATGAAAAACCCTTTCAAAAAAAATATTTTTTTTTTTTAAAAAAAACCTTCACAAAACCCAAATTAAATGTCATTAAAATGCATTTGGCTTCAATGTAATAACATCTTAAGGGATAGCCAACATGGCTTTCACATTCTTTGAGGAAGCTACCAAGTGCTTTGATAGTAGCAGGGTTTATGACATACATTTAGATTTCCAAAAGGTATTTGATAAGGTACCACATGACAGACTCATTATCAGATTGAAAATAGGTTTGGTAGCGTAGGCCCTTGGTTAGGGAATTTAATAGCACCAGTCTTAGTGATACTCACAATTTTATTTTCCCGATTCTTGTGTAATTATCGATAACTCGATAAAAAATTCAAGTGAATGTGACGATGATGAAAGGCACTGCTTCAATTAGGATTATGAGTAAGTATTGTCATAAAACAGAAAACCACACAAACATGTAAGATGCAGCACATAGAGACAAACATGAAGACTTACGGACGATGATGACTAAAACACAGGATGGGAAACAACCTCCTGACATTTGAAGGCCTTTGATAGATTAGATGCACTGACACATAGAAGTAACAATAAATAAATAGGCCTGATTGCGACGGCTGAGTGATGTGCTAGTAACCTCTCCTCAGGCCAACAATCCAACTAATGCCAACGGATTTGAAGATCATGGGACAAGAACTGATGTTATTCTCATATTTCTCTTATGCTTATTTAAAAACTATGAGTGAAATATAAAATTATTAATGTAATTGATAGATGAAATGATTGATGTTATTGATAGCTAATGAATTTGCGATGCTAAAATAATTCATAAAAGAGTGATAACGTTAAAGTTAACTCTCAAGAATGTGAGACCTATTGGTCTCAAAGGGGGGATTGTTGAAGTTTGATCAAAATGCTCTCATTGAAAACCAGGAATGCTTAGAATAATGATGAAGTTTGATTGAAATGCTTTTATTAAAACTGTGAAATGGTTAGAATTGAGAATAAGTGAATAAGTCAGCATGAGTAATTAGAACTGTGTGTCTGTTCAAACACATTGAGCTGCAAAGTACAGAGTTTGTTAAATGAAAGTGCAGAGAACACTTAATCAGGTGTTTAAAAACCATGCCATTGGATACGACCTGTTTTGACCAAGTGATGCAGGTCAAGCAATGTGGGTTTTGCAGAGAAATGTTCCGAGTTAGTGATCACCAGCCAGTTTGCCTGCGTCATTACAGAGGCAAAAGGTTAAGACAGCTCAGCTTTCATAGAGTGACAGAAAATATTAAGGCGGATTAAGAGAGACAATGTGATGTTATATGACAAATGATTGGTTAGCTCTATTGTATAAAGACTAGGATACTTCCTACTGTTACTTTGGAATTCTCTGGTCTCTTGAAGCTTCTTGCACGGAGCACACAGATTCCCCAGATTAATCTGTTTTATTTAAAGATTTGTAATGAACAACTATTGACTGAGTGCTTCTTCAACATCATTGCTGCCAATACAACTTCACCCACGTAAAAGGAACGAGGAGGAAAAGCGACAAAAATATTTCCTCAACATAGGTTTTGCAGAACGCATTTCAGAGTGCCATTTCTCTACACTGACAATGTTCTCTCACCTGGATCACGGACGAGTACACCGCCATCGACAGGACAACGGAGGTGCCAAAGGACAGTCCAAACATGGCGACCCGGTCACTGCACACCTGGGGATGCTCCTTCAGAATGGTGAATGCAGCCTGGCCCAGAAACATTTAAGCACATCATATTCTCCAGTGGGGAGATGACACACACATCCCCCTCCCAAAATTATTGGAACGGCAAGGTCAATTCCTTTGTTTTTGCTAAACACCGAAGACAATTGAGTTCCAGGTCCAAAGTACATCGGATGACAGATCCAAATTTCAGCTTTTATAGGGAGCCGCGGTGGCGCAACAGGCTAAGTTGCACACCGGGGACCGGGGTTCGATTCTCGGTCCTGCCAAAAGCCAAGTTTGGCCGGCTCACGTGGAGCAGCAATAATTGGCTCGCTGCTCCAGAGGGAGGGACTTGGCAGGGTTAGTAGATCGCCGCACAAACAAGCACCTCGGGCGCCTCGGACTCACGGTTCCAACTAGGTAGGCGAGACGGCTTGAAGAAGGCGTGTCGCTCTCCCGTTGGCCGCCGAGGGACGGGGTGTGGGCGGTGTATCTAATACTAGCTCTAATTGAATCAGACAGGGTCCAATTCGCTACCAAATTGGGAGAAAAAGGGAAAAAAATCGGATAAAAATATATATATATATATAATAATTTAAAAAAAAAAAATTCAGCTTTTATTTCCTGGTATTTTCATCTAGATTTATTAAACAACGTAGAGAGCAGCAATATAGATTACAATTACAGCTGATAACAGTTTGCAAACAAGTAAAGACATGAGCCACAAACATTCTGCAACAAAGTTTTATGGACTGATGAGACTAACTCATCATTAAGATTAACTTCCAAAGTGATGAAAAGGCCAAAGTGAAGAGAAAGAAGGGACCTGCTCATGATTCAAAACATACAAGCTCATCTGTGAAACACGGTGGAGGAGGTGTCATTGCTTGGGCTTGCATGGCTGCTGACTGCCAAATTATGGAGAAACATTCTGAGAAATGCGTCCAAACTCAACAGTTTGGTGATGTCCATGGGTCTCAGGGTTGGTGCACTTACTGCAAGCAAGGGATATGCCTACAAATATTAAGTGTTATTTACTTTCTTTTACTTAAATAGTCTCTATTAAAATACTTTTGCTCACCAAAAAATTGGGTGGCCTGATACCAAAGGTTCTATGTTCTAAGTAGTTTAACACATCTAGGTGTAAATATCAGGAAATAAAAGCTGAAATTCTGAGCTCTTGTCACATGTTCATCTTTTTATCTGAACCGCAGATGTATTCACTGTATTGCAAAAGCAAAGGAATTGGCCTCGCTGTTCCAATACTTTTGGAGGGGACTGTATATACGTATGCATGTAAACATGAAATCATTTTTCTGTGCATATACAGCCGTCCTCTCAGCCAGGTCTCTCCTCCTAAAAGAGACTTTACATCTCAACTGGATGCGGCCTGGTTAAATAAAGCTTAAATGAAAAACGAAATAAATAATAAGTTATCATGTACCTCAAAGTACTGTTTTCCAACTTGTCTAGAGGGGTCTGACAAGGCCTTTGGTGACATGTAGTCCAGTGCCATGGAAACGTACCCATGTGATGCAAGCAGGGCGGCACGGTACTCCACTAAGCCTCCACCCCCTCCCCACATGTCCAAAATTCCAGGGAAAGGTCCAGAACCTCAAAGAGAACAACACATTTACCTGTCTGGTGCACACGCGCACTCACATACTGCATAGCTGCAGAAGACTGCATGGCTGCTGACCTCGCAGAAAATAACAGCGAGGCAGAACGGTGCACCCAGGTCTGGCTGGACTTTGTTTAATTTGCCTGTACAAAGACTTTCTAAACAAGATCAAACATTGGCACGGCAGTGTTGCAATCACCTGGAGGCAGGAAGAGCGTTCCTCTGACCCCGCCCTCTGTGACCTCTACCCTGCGGACGCCTGGCGCCATGTACCAGCGCTCGGCGACGGCACAAGCCAACGCCTTCGTCTCTCTGAACCCCTGGCTGATGTGGCCACAGTACACAGAGATGTGCACCAACATCGGGGTGCTGAGATCCTTCTTCCGCAACCTGAGGAGTGTTCAAAACACCTTGAATGTTCCTGATGCATCTCATCCCTTTGGGTAAGTAACTGTTTACTGGCCAAATTACAGGTGAGGGTGCTAACCTGAGTCCTGTTCTACTCCCAGGCACTGGCTTCATGCTCCAGAGCAGACCCATGGGCTCCATGCCCTGGTACGATCCTCCCACACACACATGTTCTGCAACTACGAACAAAACACACTGAACCTCAAAACAAGCAGGACTTAACAGGAAAGAGTTGGAGGTTGGTAACAAATCAGTGCATGCCACTGATTCCAGTATAAATTATAGAGCAGCATTTGACAACATCACATACAGTAATGAAATAACTGTCGACGTAATAATAAAAAGCTGATCAGAATACTGCGCAAACACGTAATTTCCAAGGTGCGATAAAGCGGAGAAATCAGTTAAAAACCTTTCACGGTTCCTTCATCATCGCTGACATAATGTCCAAAAGCCTGCCAGAGGTCGTCATCCTCAGAGCGCAGTAGGGAGTGCAGAGTGACGTCTTGTCCAGATAACAAATTCTTCACAACCACTCGGAACTTTTCATCCACTAGTCCCCTGGACGGACTGACGGACAGCATGGCGCTCATATTCTTCTCTGACATATTTCTTGTAATACCAAACGAGCCGTCGATACACATAAAACACGTTGCCACGTGAACTTTGTACCCTAACCTACGTCTCCGACTTCAGGTTAGCGTGTTAGAGGTAAATACTGCATTCCCAGTCTCATACAAGTTTGCAAAGTTTCTTGATTACAAACGTACTGTATAATCAGAACTCGAGTTATAACAAATAAAATGCAGACAATGAAAATGCCACCTGGGCAAGTGATTAGCAAGAATGTAGGAAAAATGTAAATAAATTTAGGAATGACCCAAACTTCACGAAACAATCAGCTGCTAACGTTTTCCTGACGCTGCCACACTGTACGTCTTAAGGTAAACCAAGTTGTTTCAGCAACGTATTAAGGTGGATCGCAACGATCACTCGTAAAAACTACGACTACTACGACTTCCGCAATAACGTTGCTACTATGGCAGTTGCACAACAGAAAATGAGGGACGGGCTTATTCATTCTGCTGAAATTGCAATAACATTGATATGATTGCTGTTGCACAACAGTTTTAACAACAGTTTTAATGGCATTCAACACTAGTTTACACTTATCTTAACTTGTCTTTGCCAGGGGTTTGCATCTTGTGGTGAACCCTCTGATGTTATGATGGTATAGTCTTCTCTTGATGATTGTCTTTGACACCTTTATGCCTCCATCCTTTCAGAGTGATCTTGATCTGTTCAGCAGTTACAACGGGATTTTTCATCACCAAAATATTCTTTGGTCATTCACTACACTCGTCTTCCACAATCTATATTTTACATTTTACATTTTAGTCATTTGGCAGATGCTTTTAATCCAAAGCGATTTACAAGTGCATAGGTTCTTCCACAAGTTAAAGCATCAAATCCAGAACTCGTAAAATACACATGAAGTGCTGTTCTAAACAAAAAATACAGTCATCGTAAGTGCAAGTTTTTGGGGTTTTTTGGGGTTAGACAAGAGGGATATCAGAAAGAAGGGGGGGGGGGGGTCTGGAAGGAGACTAAGGTACAGTTTGAAAATGTTCAGACCAAATGTTGCAATGGGGAAGAAATATGATCTAAGTGACTTTGACACACACCAACCTCCTGCACCTGGAGCATTCATTCTCAGTTACTTCCATCACTGGTAAATTAATGGCATTGTTTCCATTTACATGTTGAACTGATTGAATTGAAAGTGGATTGACCAGCTCTCAGCTGTATCATGCGATTATCATACAGGTATCCTCCATAACTCTCCAGCAGGGGGCAGTGTGGGTTTCGGTCATTGACACTGAAATCAACCATGTGGCGCGGCCAGGGATCTCCTGTGTGTCAGTGGGTTGGGGCCCATGTACTTTGGGGACCATGGGATACTATGACACCAGTGACCTTTGGGTCATGCCATTTCTTCTCTCTACTCCCACCCTCTCCCCCTCTCTCCTTTTCTCTCCTCTCTTTCTCTGCCTCTCTTCCTCTTCTGCCTCGTATATCACTCCAGAGGTCTTTACCAGCTTTGTCTTTTACATAAATATTATGTTCACCCCAAAATGTTCAGGTTATGATGTCAACACCATCAATAGGACATTTGGTCTTGGGAATTTGAGTCATTGCCGCGATATGACTTAGCTGAAGCTGCATCACACGGTTTTGTTTGACTAATTCCTTACAATGTTGCTGTACTGTCTAGCACACCACATCAATTGTTTTCATTGTTATAAGGGCGACATTGGCTCAGGCGGTCCCTGAGCAAGACACCTAACCCTGAATGCTCCTGACGAGCTGGTTTGGTGCCTTGCATGGCAGCCAATCACTGCTGGTGTATGAATGGGTGAATGAGAAGCATAAATTGTACAGCGCATTGGATAAAGGGACTATATAAATGCATATGAATAAATAAAAGGTTATATGAATAAATATAACCAAAACAGCAATAACCCCAATGTGTAGTATGGAATATTTTCCTTATTTATCCTATGTATCAGTATTGACCAATAATGTGACTGAAAGTATATATATTGCACAAACAGCACTGAAGTATCATATTTGCACTGTTTTGTACTCTGAACCGCTGTGGCGCATCCAGAGGGGATGAGACTGCAAGCATATATACGAGTGTGTACCCAACGCGGATACCACGGCTTTTGTGATTGGATTATACCTGATGGAATAGAAACCTATTATTCAACACTTTGCTGCAAGACTCTTGATTATCAGATTTGGACTGTAAGATTTGAATTTGGACTCAAATTTGTTGTCTTGGGGAACCACAACAGTAGCTTAGAGCTCTTCAAATCATGCTCCCGAATGCTACGTTGCCAGATGAAGAAAACAATAAGACGGGTTTTTATAGATCAAAAGAATCAATGTTAACATTGCATGCCGCTCTTTGCTTGCTAGGAAACGTGGCTAACGTTGGTAACATTTGTAATGGATCATGGCGAAAACTGAAGTTTAGCATTAACGTTATGCATGACATTCCCCATGCTTGGTAGCAAACGTGTCTAACGTTGGTAGCATTTGTAATGGATCATGACGAAAACTGAAGTTTAACATTAACGTTATGCATGACATTCCCCAGCCGGCACGGATGTGTGTAGCACTGCCGCCTCACAGCAAGGAGCTCCTGGGTTCGAATCCCCGTCGGCCGGGGCCTCTCTGTGCGGAGTTTGCATGTTCTCCCCATGTCTGCGTGGGTTTCCTCCGGGCACTCCGGTTTCCTCCCACAGTCCAAAGACATGCAGGTTAGGCTGATTGGAGAGTCTAAATTGCCCATAGGTATAGGTATGAGTATGAGTATGAGTGTGTGTGTGTGAGTGAATGGTGTGTGTGCCCTGCGGTGGACTGGCGACCTGTCCAGGGTGTATTCCTGCCTTTCGCCCAATGTATGCGGGGATAGGCTCCAGCCCCCTGTGACCCTGTTCAGGATAAGTGGTGTAGGGGAAAATTCACAGAACAAAAGATCTCCCTCCTAAAAGCATGATAACCAATCACAAGTCAAAATCAGACTCCACCTTAGTGAGCAGGCTGGTTCCTCCAAAACTCTCGACGATGTGTGCTAAAAGTTTATCAATATATCTGTATTAAAGTATGATATCTACCCTGTATAGTTTCAAAATGATATTGACTGCTAAATTGTGCTAGAATTACACAGCAGCCAGCTGGCAGAGGGGGGGGGGGGGGGGGCATCTTGAACTGTGTAGACCAAACTGTTAAGGACACGGGCAGAGCAAGATATGACTGTACAGCTGATTTCTCCGGGACTCTTGATGTTTTATGCCAGAAGTGTATCTATTTGACCGAGAACATTAATTATAGCTGAGCTTATGAAAACGCAAGAAACCACAGTGAAAACTGTTGAAATGAGAGTAAAGAATGCTACGTACATTTACTCCCTTAGAGGAGAATAATTAATCAAATGTTTAGTATGTCTGTATATTAGAATAGTGTATTAGAAGTGAATATTAATGAAACGTTTAGTTTGTCTGTATATTTTCAATGATTACTGCTGCTTAGTTCGTCTTATAAAAGCGAAAGATACAGAGTGACGTGTATGGATGACGTGTTAGAGGGAGGGCATCCAGAACTTTATGAGGTCTGGTAGTTTGCCAAGAGCAGGTGCGGGGTGAAGTGAGGACACGTAGTTGGCAGAGTGCCCTGAACTTTGTACAGAGTTGGCAGAGCATAAGGACCGTTGGCAATTTGCCACAATGACGTTGTGGGAGGAGCGTTGGGAGGAGTTACGATAAGAAAAGTGTGGGTGATTTGCCAGAATGAGGTTTGAGGAGGAGTTGTAGGTGGAGTAACTGTGTATAAAATGGGTGTAAAAATGACAGTCGGGGTTCAGTTCTGGAGAGCTGATCCGGCTTCATGTGCTGCTGCTAATAAAGTCTGATTTTCCTGAAGATCTTACTGCCTGGTGTCATCTTTTCCCTCGCGAAGATGTTTTTCGACAAATTGAAGATTTGGACTCTGTCGTTTCCTTGACACGACAGCGGGTTTGGATAATGGATGGATGGACGGATGACATTCCCCATGCTTGGTAGCAAACGTGGCTAACGTCTAATTATCACATGCCACAACAAAAACCGCCACATTTTCTCAAGTTGGATGTTGAGTTCTTGTCGGCTGAAATGTCTACATTTTTAGGCAGACAAAGGAAGCAGCACATGCTTTAATTGGTTGTGGTAGACTGTAAAGAAACAGTAAGATAAAGCTGGAATATGGGGCCATGTGCCCCTTTCATGTACATGGCTACCTTAATTAACCCCATTATAATCTGTTGACATTTAGGGGAAACTAAAAAGTGAATTAAAAGGTTTATGAAAACCGCTGCACCAGGAATGGATGCCCCTGGGTGGCCTGAGAGCGGAGTAGCCAGGAGGGGGACGGTGGACGGAGATGGTCCTCCTGCACGGGGTCACAGGGCCCCGGGGGTTTTCAGGTCTGGGCCGTACAGGTGCTGCTCCAGGAAGGCCAAGATTCTGTGCCAGGAGTCCTCCTGGGCACTAGAGTGCGCTCTGACCTCCCCTCCCCAGAGAGCCACCACTGTGAAGCAAACAAGAGAAGAAGGTCATTATTTGAAATAAGTGGATTTGCTGTGATATTAAAACTCCCAATGTGTCATAGGTATGTGGGCGGAGCCAATCATAGATAATTGCAATTTCAGTATTTTAATAATTAATGCCAGCAAACTCCAGTTCTCCAGTGTGGTTACACATTGGGCAGATGATCCAACTCAATCACCTGAAAGTATTACTCAGTTTCAGTTTTAACATCAGGTTGCAGAAGTGGTGTCAATGATTTGCCTGTTGTTAGCCACAGCCTTCTTGGCAATTAAATAAAGTGGCAACCTGCAGCCTCTTGCCCCAGTATAACGTAAGTTCAAATTTAGGCTAGTTTTAACGTAAATTCAGAGTTACGCCATGACTTAATGTAAACTGGTTGCACCAACTGATTTAGTGACAGTAACGCAAATAACCACACATTACAGCAGTGGTATGCAGAAGAGCATCTCTGAACACACAACGCATTATAACTCTTAAGTGGATAGGTTACAGCAGCAGAAGTCTAATAAAAGTAAAGTCTAGTAAAATGAGTCAAATAAATACCTAATGAAGTGCTCACTGAGTGTATAAAATAGTGTCGCTTTGGATTAAAAGCGTCTGCAAAATGACTAAAATGTAAATGTAAATATAAATGTGTAATACCAGAGGTCAAATGGAACTGAGGCACCCCCTTGTGGCAGACACATAATACTACATCGTGATGAACAAATGAACAAACAGACAGAGAATTATCCTTTTTGGCACCTAAAGCTGAAAAAACCGCAATACCGCGAGTACAATAGTTATTACCACACTGAAGTCATTTGGTCTACATGACAGAAGATCATCATCAGGTTCCTCCTTACCCCACATATTGTGCAGACATGAATATAAAGTCTACAGGTTCCTTACCCCACATCTGACATATCATATACTGTTCTGTACCTTTTCCTCCTGATGCAGCAACCATAAAGTTGCTAGAGGCAATGTGCGGGGTGTAGGGGGGCTCAATCAGGTGTCCCGCCCCAGGGTAGGAGAGGATGGTCAACAGATGACCGTTTCCAGCCTCCTCCATCATCTTCTCCATCTGGAGGAAACGCTTTGTTCACACACAGCAACTGGCAGAGTAAAACTGACCTGTGTGTGTCTGTGTGTGCTTATACGTGTGTGCTAAAACGTTTTTTTGGGGTCTCAGTGCAGATTTATAAATCACATGGTGCACAGACGGGGAATTAGCAGCAATGGAGTACCCGAACATCGATACTATCTTTGAATGATTCATGAAACACATTGTTGAATAAATGTTTTCAAATAGCATTGTCTATTGTATGCGTTAAAAAGTTATACAAGTAAGCATAACAACTCATGACATATTAAGTGTTTATAGACAAGTTTATACAGTTTAAAGCATTTTTAATCATGAAAAAACTGGTTTAAACAGGTGGTTTTAATGTTGTGGCTGATCGGTGTATCTCATCTTGCCTTACACCCATACATATGAAAGGCTAGCTCCACCACTGAATGTACAGACTGGTATGTAAAGACAGAAGCACAGACATCGGTACAGACAGCGGTATAGAGAGCGGGACAGACAGACTCACGTCTTCAGCCGACTCAGCGACTGGGCAGCTCTGATCATCTTCACCCACGATCAACAGCAGAGGACACTGTAACTGCCCCACCTGAAGATCACAACAACCAACAGTGACTAAAGCACCACACTCACAAGCCAATCAGAATGGGCAGAGGGATCTACAGCACAACACTCACCAGCCAATCAGAATGAGAAGAGTGATCTACAGCACAACAATCACCAGCCAATCAGAATGGGAAGAGTGATCTACAGCACAACACTCACAAGCCAATCAGAATGGGCAGAGGGATCTACAGCACCACACTCACAAGCCAATCAGAATGGGCAGAGAGATCTACAGCACAACACTCACCAGCCAATCAGAATGAGAAGAGTGATCTACAGCACAACACTCACCAGCCAATCAGAATGGGAAGAGTGATCTACAGCACAACACTCACCAGCCAATCAGAACGGACAGAATGGGGTGTGCATATCACTGTGTATAAACAATGAGGCAGAGAGAGTTTATATTTACTCACAGCAACCTTCTTGCTGGGGTCGGAGGGTATCGGCAAGAGAAGATCTCGCGAGATCACTCGATGCTCCTCATCATAACGGACCTTGTGGGCATCTCTGAAAACAAAATAAAATGAAATTAATGAATGAATGAATGAATGAACGATACACTGCAGATCACTTTCGCCACACAGAGCTGCAGGGTGACACTCACTTCTCAAAATCCTTAAAGACGTCAGCCACAGATCCCCGCAGTGGCTGCACGTGGCTTCCGCTCACACATACTAGGCACCTGGGCTGGGAGAGAAAGAGCAGGTGGGGTGTAGCATCTGATATGCGGCGTATTTCAGCGTTTCCTAACCGGTGTGCCGCCAGGCAAGGTGTCGCATGAAAAACCCTTTCAAAGAAAAAAAAAAAAAAAAACCTTCACAAAACCCAAATTAAATGTCATTAAAATGCATTTGGCTTCAATGTAATAACATCTTAAGGGATAGCCAACATGGCTTTCACATTTTTTGAGGAAGCTACCAAGTGCTTTGATGGTAGCAGGGTTTATGACATACATTTAGATTTCCAAAAGGTATTTGATAAGGTACCACATGACAGACTCATTATCAGATTGAAAATAGGTTTGATAGCGTAGGCCCTTGGTTAGGGAATTTAATAGCACCAGTCTTAGTGATACTCACAATTTTATTTTCCCGATTCTTGTCTAATTATCGATAACTCGATAAAAAATCCAAGTGAATGTGACGATGATGAAAGGCACTGCTTCAATTAGGATTATGAGTAAGTATTGTCATAAAACAGAAAACCATACAAACATGTAAGATGCAGCATATAGAGACAAACATGAAGACTTACGGACGATGATGACTAAAACACAGGATAGGAAACAACCTCCTGACATTTGAAGGCCTTTGATAGATTAGATGCACTGACACATAGAGGTAACAATAAATAAATAGGCCTGATCGTGACGGCTGAGTGATGTGCTAGTAACCTCTCCTCAGGCCAACAATCCTACTAATGCCAACGGATTTGAAGATCATGGGACAAGAACTGATGTTATTCTCATATTTCTCTTATGCTTATTTAAAAACTATGAGTGAAATATAAAATTATTAATGTAATTGATAGATGAAATGATTGATGTTATTGATAGCTAATGAATTTGCGATGCTAAAATAATTCATAAAAGAGTGAAAAGTTAAAGTTAACTCTCAAGAATGTGAGACCTATTGGTCTCAAAGGGGGGAATGTTGAAGTTTGATCAAAATGCTTTTATTGAAAACCAGGAATGCTTGGAATAATGATGAAGGTTGATTTAAATGCTTTTATTAAAACTGTGAAATGGTTAGAATTGAGAATAAGTGAATAAGTCAGCATGAGTAATTAGAACTGTGTGTCTGTTCAAACACATTGAGCTGCAAAGTAGAGAGTTTGTTTCATGAAAGTGCAGAGAACACTTAATCAGGTGTTTAAAAACCATGCCATTGGATACGACCTGTTTTGACTAAGTGATGCAGGTCAAGCAATGTGGGTCTTTGCAGAGAAATGTTCCGAGTTAGTGATCACCAGCCAGTTTGCCTGCGTCATTACAGAGGCAAAAGGTTAAGACAGCTCAGCTTTCATAGAGTGACAGAAAATATTAAGGCGGGTTAAGAGAGACAATGTGATGTTATATGACAAATGATTGGTTAGCTTTATTGTATAAAGACTAGGATACTTCCTACTGTTACTTTGGAATTCTCTGGTCTCTTGAAGCTTCTTGTAAAGAGCACACAGATTCCCCAGATTAATCTGTTTTATTTTAAACTAAAGATTTGTAATGAAGGCGGCACGGATGGTGCAGTGGGTAGCACTGCCGCCTCACAGCAAGGAGGTCCTGGGTTCGAATCCCCGTCGGCCGGGGCCTCTCTGTGCGGAGTTTGCATGTTCTCCCCGTGTCTGCGTGGGTTTCCTCCGGGTACTCCGGTTTCCTCCCACAGTCCAAAGACATGCACGTTAGGCTGATTGGAGAGTCTAAATTGCCCATAGGTATGAGTGTGTGAGTGAATGGTGTGTGTGCCCTGTGATGGACTGGCGACCTGTCCAGGGTGTATTCCTGCCTTTCGCCCAATGTATGCTGGGATAGGCTCCAGCCCCCCTGCGACCCTGATCAGGATAAGCGGGTTCAGATAATGGATGGATGGATGGATTTGTAATGAACAACTATTGACTGAGTGCTTCTTCAACATCATTGCTGCCAATACAACTTCACCCACGTAAAAGGAACGGGGAGGAAAAGCGACAAAAATATTTCCTCAACATAGGTTTTGCAGAACGCATTTCAGAGTGCCATTTCTCTACACTGACAATGTTCTCTCACCTGGATCACGGACGAGTACACCGCCATCGACAGGACAACGGAGGTGCCAAAGGACAGTCCAAACATGGCGACCCGGTCACTGCACACCTGGGGATGCTCCTTCAGAATGGTGAATGCAGCCTGGCCCAGAAACATTTAAGCACATCATATTCTCCAGTGGGGAGATGACACACACATCCCCCTCCCAAAATTATTGGAACGGCAAGGTCAATTCCTTTGTTTTTGCTAAACACCGAAGACAATTGAGTTCCAGGTCCAAAGTACATCGGATGACAGATCCAAATTTCAGCTTTTATAGGGAGCCGCGGTGGCGCAACAGGCTAAGTTGCACACCGGGGACCGGGGTTCGATTCTCGGTCCTGCCAAAAGCCAAGTTTGGCCGGCTCACGTGGAGCAGCAATAATTGGCTCGCTGCTCCAGAGGGAGGGACTTGGCAGGGTTAGTAGATCGCCGCACAAACAAGCACCTCGGGCGCCTCGGACTCACGGTTCCAACTAGGTAGGCGAGACGGCTTGAAGAAGGCGTGTCGCTCTCCCGTTGGCCGCCGAGGGACGGGGTGTGGGCGGTGTATCTAATACTAGCTCTAATTGAATCAGACAGGGTCCAATTCGCTACCAAATTGGGAGAAAAAGGGAAAAAAATCGGATAAAAAAAAATATATATATATATATATAATAATTAAAAAAAAAAAAAATTCAGCTTTTATTTCCTGGTATTTTCATCTAGATTTATTAAACAACGTAGAGAGCAGCAATATAGATTACAATTACAGCTGATAACAGTTTGCAAACAAGTAAAGACATGAGCCACAAACATTCTGCAACAAAGTTTTATGGACTGATGAGACTAACTCATCATTAAGATTAACTTCCAAAGTGATGAAAAGGCCAAAGTGAAGAGAAAGAAGGGACCTGCTCATGATTCAAAACATACAAGCTCATCTGTGAAACACGGTGGAGGAGGTGTCATTGCTTGGGCTTGCATGGCTGCTGACTGCCAAATTATGGAGAAACATTCTGAGAAATGCGTCCAAACTCAACAGTTTGGTGATGTCCATGGGTCTCAGGGTTGGTGCACTTACTGCAAGCAAGGGATATGCCTACAAATATTAAGTGTTATTTACTTTCTTTTACTTAAATAGTCTCTATTAAAATACTTTTGCTCACCAAAAAATTGGGTGGCCTGATACCAAAGGTTCTTTGTTCTAAGTAGTTTAACACATCTAGGTATAAATACCAGGAAATAAAAGCTGAAATTCTGAGCTCTTGTCACATGTTCATCTTTTTATCTGGACCGCAGATGTATTCACTGTATGGCAAAAGCAAAGGAATTGGCCCCGCTGTTCCAGTACTTTTGGAGGGGACTGTATATACGTATGAATGTAAACATGAAATCATTTTTCTGTGCATATACAGCCGTCCTCTCAGCCAGGTCTCTCCTCCTAAAAGAGACTTTACATCTCAACTGGATTCTGCCTGGTTAAATAAAGCTTAAATGAAAAACGAAATAAATAATAAGTTATCATGTACCTCAAAGTACTGTTTTCCAACTTGTCTAGAGGGGTCTGACAAGGCCTTTGGTGACATGTACTCCAGTGCCATGGAAACGTACCCATGTGATGCAAGCAGGGCGGCACGGTACTCCACTAAGCCTCCACCCCCTCCCCACATGTCCAAAATTCCAGGGAAAGGTCCAGAACCTCAAAGAGAACAACACATTTACCTGTCTGGTGCACACACGCACTCACATACTGCATAGCTGCAGAAGACTGCATGGCTGGCAGAATATAACAGCGAGGCAGAACGGTGCACCCAGGTCGGACTGGCCTTCATGGCTGGACTTTGTTTAATTTGCCTGTCCAAAGACTTTCTAAACAAGATCAAACATTGGCATATCAGTGTTGCAATCACCTGGAGGCAGGAAGAGTGTTGCTCTGACCCCGCCCTCTGTGACCTCTACCCTGCGGATGCCCGGTGCCATGTACCAGCGCTCGGCGACGGCACAAGCCAACGCCTTCGTCTCTCTGAACCCCTGGCTGATGTGGCCACAGTACACGGAGATGTGCACCAACATCGGGGTGCTGAGATCCTTCTTCCGCAACCTGAGGAGTGTTCAAAACACCTTGAATGTTCCTGATGCATCTGATTCCTTTGGGTAATTAACTGTTTACTGGCCAAATTACAGGTGAGGGTGCTAACCTGAGTCCTGTTCTACTCCCAGGCACTGGCTTCATGCTCCAGAGCAGACCCATGGGCTCCATGCCCTGGTACGATCCTCCCACACACACATGTTCTGCAACTACGAACAAAACACACTGAACCTCAAAACAAGCAGGACTTAACAGGAAAGAGTTGGAGGTTGGTAACAAATCAGTGCTTGCCACTGATTCCAGTATAAATTATAGAGCAGCATTTGACAACATCACATACAGTAATGAAATAACTGTCGACGTAATAATAAAGAGCTGCTCAGAATACTGCGCAAACACGTAAATTGCAAGGTGCGATAAAGCGGAGAAATCAGTGAAAAACCTTTCACGGTTCCTTCATCATCGCTGACATAATGTCCAAAAGCCTGCCAGAGGTCGTCATCCTCAGAGCGCAGTAGGGGAGTGCAGAGTGACGTCTTGTCCGTGGGACAAATTCTGCACAACCACTCGGAACTTTTCATCCACTAGTCCCCTGGACGGACTGACGGACAGCATGGCGCTCATATTCTTCTCTGACATATTTCTTGTAATACCAAACGAGCCGTCGATACACATAAAACACGTGACCTCGTGAACATTGTACCCTAACCTACGTCTAAAATACTCCATTCCCAGTTGAATACAAACAGAGGGGTGGAGAGTAGAAACCCATCAGCAGCAAGTGAACCGCTGTGGCGCATTCAGAGGGGATGAGACTGCAAGCATATATAAGAGTGTGTACCCAATGGACCGTTGCGTTGTAACGCGGATCCCACGGCTTTTGTGATTGGATTATACCTGATGGAATAAAAGCCTATTATTCAACACTTTGCTGCAAGACTTTTGATTATCAGATTTGGACTGTAAGGTTTGAATTTGAGTTTGAGTTTGAATTTGGACTCAAATTTGTTGTCTTGCTCCTGAATACTACGTTGCCAGATGAAGAAAACAATCAGACAGGTTTTAATAGATTTTTATAGATCAAAAGAATCAATGTTAACAATGCATGCCGCTCTTTGCTTGCTAGGAAATGTGGCTAACGTTGCTAACATTTGCAGCCTGGCCCAGAAACATTTAAGCACATCATATTCTCCAGTGGGGAGATGACACACACATCCCCCTCCCAAAATTATTGGAACGGCAAGGTCAATTCCTTTGTTTTAGCTATACACCGAAGACAATTGAGTTCCAGGTCCAAAGTATATCGGATGACAGATCCAAATTTCAGCTTTTATTTCCTGGTATTTTCATCTAGATTTATTAAACAACATAGAGAGCAGCAATATAGATTACAATTACAGCTGAGAACAGTTTGCAAACAAGTAAAGACATGAGCCACAAACATTCTGCAACAAAGTTTTATGGACTCATGAGACCAAGATTAACTTCCAAAGTGATGAAAAGGTCAAAGTGAAGAGAAAGAAGGGACCTGCTCAGGATTCAAAACATACAAGCTCATCTGTGAAACACGGTGGAGAAAGTGTCATTGCTTGGGCTTGCATGGCTGCTGACTGCCAAATTATGGAGAAACATTCTGAGAAATGCGTCCAAACTCAACAGTTTGGTGATGTCCATGGGTCGCAGGGTTGATGCACTTATTGCAAGCAAGGGATATGCCTACAAATATTAAGTGTTATTTACTTTCTTTTACTTAAATAGTCTCTATTAAAATACTTTTGCTCACCAAAAAATTGGGTGGCCTGATACCAAAGGTGCTATGTTATAAGTAGTTTAACACATCTAGGTATAAATACCAGGAAATAAAAGCTGAAATTCTGAGCTCTTGTCACATGTTCATCTTTTTATCTGGACCGCAGATGTATTCACTGTATTGCAAAAACGAAGGAATTGGCCTTGCTGTTCCAGTTGTCGAGGACCCGGCCCTAGGCCCCCCTGATGAGAGATTGACGGGGGATGGGTTCAGAAGGAATGCATTGTTAACCCCTCGCACACGCCATCGAGGTGGTAGTAAGAACGCCCGTAAGAAGAAAAATATGTGGTACAAGATAAATGTACAACCGTATATGGATACTGAGGAGTCTGAAGTCAGAGGACTTAGATTCAGGGTTTTAAAGAGCAAGGTTAAAGTTCTGACTGAGAATACCCCAACCCTACAGGGGAGGGGCACAATGCCTGGCTAAAGAAAAAAAAAAAAGGAAAACGGAAGGGATGTCAATACCAAAAGAAAATTAAGAGGCTTCAAGGGCCTTCCTGATTATAGCACAAATAATTTATCGGATAGATTCAAAGGACTGACTATAGAAGAGTTGGTGGATGATTTACACTCAGCTATTGGCTGGATGTCCTTTGTAGATCCCTTAAGGCGCCGCTGAGAGGGGCACCTGAAGAGTGTGTTGAGATGGTGGAGGGCACTAACTTCTGGCTTGTATGAAGTCAAAGTTTGGAGAGAGTCCAAGGAGAGATTATGACAGGGAGACAAATACCAGTGATGAATAGGTTCATTAAAAATTACATAAGAGCTAGTGTTTTTCCACTCGTAGATTAAGATGGTGGAAATTCCCAAACTGGAGGGGCACATGAAATAAAATATTGGGGGAATTTCTTTGAGGTATGAGAAAATGACAATTGGAAAAACCAGAAATAATTAATATGATCATTAAAAAACAAGTTACATAAGAGATAAATGTCTTCCCGCTTGACATATTGGGGGACATTTCTTATCAAAAAAGGTACACTTTTGTATGCAAAAAAGATATATAAGGAATAAGCATTTAGACCTTAGGATGGGATCTTAGGGCTGTTGAAGAGAGAGCAACGCAAGACAGCTGTAGTCAAGCTGGAGTGGCGCGCTCACTCTGCGCGCCACTCCAGGATATGGATATGGAGAGAGGAGTGACGTACGCGGTGAGGACTCAGCTGAAGAAAGAGCCACGCAGAACAACTATAACCAAGCTGGAGTGGGTAATTATAATCTATATTACTTGGTAGGAAGGAAGTAGGAAAGGTAACACATTATAAGTTTCCTTTTATTTTAATATCTTTTATGTCTCATTAAGGTACTATATAAGGTAGAAAAATGTAGAGAAGTTATCATAGTTAGATAAATATAATATTCTAGAAATAGTTTCTTTTTAAACGTCAAGAAGGGGGAGCTATAGGATAAGGCTAAGGCCAAAGAGGATGGATATTGGAGGGGTGTACCTTGATTTTTAAACATCATGGTGGAAAGGTAAATTAGAAAGAGCTAGAGGGGTATATGTAACTTGCATGTGATTAGCAAACTGCAAAAGATGATATGTACACTGTAATCTGTATAACTCTATTCTTTGAATTGATTATAATAAAGTACATCTTACTATAATCATATGTGATAAAGAGTCTTTAGAGGAATACATTGAATACAGGACATCGATTACCAGATTTGCATCACACCCTTCACTTCGAGACTGGCTGGAAGTTCAGTAGAACTTACCATGGCTCCAGGACGTTCGGAGTACTTGAGTTCGTCCCCGAGACACCTCATGGTGAGGTACTGCTCGTGGGAACGTGAGGTCTGAGCTCGGCAAGGGGTCCGTGGCTCACGACACAGTACTTTTGGAGGGGACTGTATATACGTATGCATGTAAACATGAAATCATTTTTCTGTGCATATACAGCCGTCCTCTCAGCCAGGTCTCTCCTCCTAAAAGAGACTTTAAATCTCAACTGGATTCTGCCTGGTTAAATAAAGCTTAAATGAAAAACGAAATAAATAATAAGTTATCATGTACCTCAAAGTACTGTTTTCCAACTTGTCTAGAGGGGTCTGACAAGGCCTTTGGTGACATGTACTCCAGTGCCATGGAAACGTACCCATGTGATGCAAACCAGGCGGCACGGTACTCCACTAAGCCTCCACCCCCTCCCCACTTGTCCAAAATTCCAGGGAAAGGTCCAGAACCTCAAAGAGAATAACACATTTACCTGTCTGGTGCACACACGCACTCACATACTGCATAGCTGCAGAAGACTGCATGGCTGGCAGAATATAACAGCGAGGCAGAACGGGTGCACCCAGGTCGGACTGGCCTTCATGGCTGGACTTTGTTTAATTTGCCTGTCCAAAGACTTTCTAAACAAGATCAAACATTGGCATATCAGTGTTGCAATCACCTGGAGGCAGGAAGAGTGTTGCTCTGACCCCGCCCTCTGTGACCTCTACCCTGCGGACGCCCGGTGCCATGTACCAGCGCTCGGCGACAGCACAAGCCAACGCCTTCGTCTCTCTGAACCCCTGGCTGATGTGGCCACAGTACACGGAGATGTGCACCAACATCGGGGTGCTGAGATCCTTCTTCCGCAACCTGAGGAGTGTTCAAAACACCTTGAATGTTCCTGATGCATCTGATTCCTTTGGGTAATTAACTGTTTACTGGCCAAATTACAGGTGAGGGTGCTAACCTGAGTCCTGTTCTACTCCCAGGCACTGGCTTCATGCTCCAGAACAGACCCATGGGCTCCATGCCCTGGTACGATCCTCCCACACACACATGTTCTGCAACTACGAACAAAACACACTGAACCTCAAAACAAGCAGGACTTAACAGGAAAGAGTTGGAGGTTGGTAACAAATCAGTGCTTGCCACTGATTCCAGTATAAATTATAGAGCAGCATTTGACAACATCACATACAGTAATGAAATAACTGTCGACGTAATAATAAAGAGCTGCTCAGAATACTGCGCAAACACGTAAATTGCAAGGTGCGATAAAGCGGAGAAATCAGTGAAAAACCTTTCACGGTTCTTCATCATCGCTGACATAATGTCCAAAAGCCTGCCAGAGGTCGTTATCCTCAGAGCGCACAAGGGAGTGCAGAGTGACGTCTTGTCCGTGGGACAAATTCTGCACAACCACTCGGAACTTTTCATCCACTAGTCCCCTGGACGGACTGACGGACAGCAAGGCGCTCATATTGTTCTCAGACATATTTCTTGTAATACTAAACGAAACGTCGATACACGTAAAACATGTGACCTCGTGAATATTGTACCCTAACCTACGTCTACAACGTCTGGTTAGTATGTTAGAGCAAGGTAAAGACGACATTACCAGTCTAATACAAATTCGCAAAGTTTCTTGATTACAAACGTACTGTATAATCAGAATTCGAGTTATAACAAATAAAATGCAGACAATGAAAATGCAACCTGGGAAATGTTTAAATACATTTAGGAATGACCCATAACTTCACATAACAATCAGCTGCTAACGTTTTTCTGACACTGCCACGCTGTACGACTTAAGGTAAACCAAGTCGTTCTAGCAACGTATTGAGGTGGATCGCAACCATCACTCGTAAAAACTTCTACTACTACGACTGGCGCAATAACGTAGCTACTATGGCAGTTGCACAAGTTTTAATAACTTCATCCTGAATCAATTATACAGTATCTATTTCATTTTGACGGTTAAAAAAGGATACTGAAACGTTCAATCGATTAACTCCGTCTACGTTTGCCAGGCATACGTTCTTATGCTTATATAGGAAATGAAGGAGGGGCTTATTCATTCTGCTGAAATTGCAGACCGTTAATTTGCAAGTATGATGCTGAGTATGATGTAGCGCAGTGGTTAAGAATCGAATCCCAGCGCAGCCACAATAAGATCCGCACAGCCATTGGGCCATTGAGCAAAGCCCTTAACCCTGCATTACCCCAGGGAGGATTGGGGGGACTGTACGTCACTCTGGATAAGAGCGTCTGCCAAATGCCTATAATGTCTAAAGTCCAAGGTGTGTGTGTGTGTGTGTGTGTGTGTGTGTGTGTGTCTGTGTGTCTGTGTGTAAATAATTTAAGTTCTTCAAGCCAGGACCAGGCCTGAATCATGCAATCAAATTATATGATAAATCCTAGAAAACACTCAATGATCACTATTTGGTAAACCGGTCTACCGGTTGGCAGACAGGGTGTCACAGGAAAAGCATCACAGAAACTGCGTGACCTCCTGGGATTTTGACACACACAACAGACCCTACAGTTTACAGAGAATGATGCGAAAAACGCTTTAGTGAGCGGCAGTTCTGTGGGTGAAAAGGAGTTCAGTGTGTTTATGTTTCACACAGTTGGAGGTAAAAAGGGAAAACCATGACCTTTGCAGCCTTGTACTCCAGAATAATTGTAAAACTACTAAAAATATTTTCAAAATATATGTTAAAATGCAGGATCTTGTACTTTGGTCATACCCTGTAGTATAACATTTCATACTTGTGCTATAAAACACCAGTGTGTCCTCGCATTTAATGGCAGCTTGATGTCATGTAGACGGTGTGACGTTTTTTTTTTTTATATTAAATTATTTTTAACAAACAGGTCTTTATAAAGCAAGTAAAAAATAAATAAATAAATAAAAGGTCTATGAACCAGATGAAAACAGACGTAGTATTCATTTTCTGATGCGTAATAATAAAAATGCTTGATCTCTGCAGTCACCAACGCACCCACCTCCCAACACTCTCAGGCCAGGAGTGACCACAACAGCCCCACCCAGTCAGGTTTATTTCCCAACCCCAGCAGATGAATTTCCAGGTCTGATGACCTCCAAGCCTGTGCAGCAGCGATACAAGGATACAACAAAATTGCAGCTAAAAACCTACACATATAAAACTGAGAGGAGCCCTCTCAATCACAAACTGCATCGACAAACACCAACAAAGACCACCTGAAACAGTGACGCATCCAGGAAGCAGCATCCACCAATCAACAGTTGTCATTGTTAGTTACACCTCCGTCTGTGATTGGAGCTGTGTTTTCTACCAGCAGGGTGACATCACAATGGTCTATCCATACTTCAGCGTCCCATTTGCAGACTCCCTCGGTCGTGGGGCACACCCAGTTACCATGGAGACGGCCTTTTCCTGACAGCTCTGTGCAGGATCACTTTGCAATCAGCTCAGACCAAGTGACAAAACAGGATTTGAGGGAGTAATACGGCAGACATTTTTCATTTTACAAAATCAAAAAATGTATATGAAGCGTTCACCGTTTCGGTGCCGCTGTAACGCAATCGTGAATTAACTTAATTTTAAAGGACAATTTACAAGGAATGCTACGAATAATATAACTGATATTATTCCCCTGGTTACAACTTTTATGGACCACCAAGCTGGCAGAATTACGCTCTTTACTGAATGAAACAAATGCAATTCTCGAGTGAGACTTTGCAGAAGACTGCATGGCTGGCAGAATAT
This sequence comes from Osmerus eperlanus, assembly GCF_963692335.1. Lineage (NCBI taxonomy): Eukaryota > Metazoa > Chordata > Actinopteri > Osmeriformes > Osmeridae > Osmerus > Osmerus eperlanus. The sequence continues at coordinate 34,115 of NW_026911794.1, forward strand.
AACAGCGAGGCAGAACGGTGCACCCAGGTCGGACTGGCCTTCATGGCTGGACTTTGTTTAATTTGCCTGTCCAAAGACTTTCTAAACAAGATCAAACATTGGCATAAGGTTTGACCAGTTTGGTAACAGGCTATGGGAAAGTCGCTGACTTTTTAGTGTGACAGTGGCTTAGAGAAATGCACTCAGTCAGCAATTTATTAGGTAGACCTCTACGCCAGCTTGTTAATGCAAATATTTCATCAGCCAATCCTGTGGCAGCAACTAAATGCATAAAAACTGCTGATGTGGTCAATAGGTTCAGCTGTTGTTCAGACCAAATGTTGCAATGGGGAAGAAATATGATCTAAGTGACTTTGACACACACCAACCTCCTGCACCTGGAGCATTCATTCTCAGTTACTTCCGTCACTGGTAAATTAATGGCATTGTTTCCATTTACATGTTGAACTGATTGAATTGAAAGTGGATTGACCAGCTCTCAGCTGTATCATGCGATTATCATACAGGTATCCTAACTCTCCAGCAGGGGGCAGTGTGGGTTTCGGTCATTGACACTGAAACCAACCATGTGGCGCGGCCAGGGATCTCCTGTGTGTCAGTGGGTTGGGGCCCATGTACTTTGGGGACCATGGGATACTATGACACCAGTGACCTTTGGGTCATGCCATTTCTTCTCTCTACTCCCACCCTCTCCCCCTCTCCCCTTTTCTCTCCTCTCTTTCTCTGCCTCTCTTCCTCTTCTGCCTCGTATATCACTCCATAGGTCTTTACCAGCTTTGTCTTTTACATAAATATTATGTTCACCCCAAAATGTTCAGGTTATGATGTCAACACCATCAATAGGACATTTGGTCTTGGGAATTTGAGTCATTGGCCCGATATGACTTAGCTGAAGCTGCATCACACGGTTTTGTTTGACTAATTCCTTACAATGTTGCTGTACTGTCTAGCACACCACATCAATTCTTTTCATTGTTATAAGGGCGACATTGGCTCAGGCGGTCCCTGAGCAAGACACCTAACCCTGAATGCTCCTGACGAGCTGGTTTGGTGCCTTGCATGGCAGCCAATCACTGCTGGTGTATGAATGGGTGAATGAGAAGCATAAATTGTACAGCGCATTGGATAAAGGGGCTATATAAATGCATATGAATAAATAAAAGGTTATATGAATAAATATAACCAAAACAGCAATAACCCCAATGTGTAGTATGGAATATTTTCCTTATTTATCCTATGTATCAGTATTGACCAATAATGTGACTGAAAGTATATATATTGCACAAACAGCACTGAAGTATCATATTTGCACTGTTTTGTACTCTTTTTTATATTCTCACTGAGAACTGTAACCACCAATATTTCCTTAAGCCAGAGTATTAGAGTGGTAAGCCAAAAGAGAAACACATAATAATAAGTCAGTTGTCCTATTAGAAGTTGCGCCAGAAGTATTTCCTAAAAAGTGAATGAGAATGTGTAAGCCAATCACAACAGAGGGTGGAGACCAGAAACCCATCAGCAGCAAGTGAACCGCTGTGGCGCATCCAGAGGGGATGAGACTGCAAGCATATATACGAGTGTGTACCCAACGCGGATACCACGGCTTTTGTGATTGGATTATACCTGATGGAATAAAAGCCTATTATTCAACACTTTGCTGCAAGACTCTTGATTATCAGATTTGGACTGTAAGATTTGAATTTGGACTCAAATTTGTTGTCTTGGGGAACCACGACAGTAGCTTAGAGCTCTTCAAATCATGCTCCCGAATGCTACGTTGCCAGATGAAGAAAACAATAAGACGGGTTTTTATAGATCAAAAGAATCAATGTTAACATTGCATGCCGCTCTTTGCTTGCTAGGAAACGTGGCTAACGTTGGTAACATTTGTAATGGATCATGGCGAAAACTGAAGTTTAGCATTAACGTTATGCATGACATTCCCCATGCTTGGTAGCAAACGTGTCTAACGTTGGTAGCATTTGTAATGGATCATGACGAAAACTGAAGTTTAACATTAACGTTATGCATGACATTCCCCAGCCGGCACGGATGTGTGTAGCACTGCCGCCTCACAGCAAGGAGCTCCTGGGTTCGAATCCCCGTCGGCCGGGGCCCTCTCTGTGCGGAGTTTGCATGTTCTCCCCATGTCTGCGTGGGTTTCTCCGGGCACTCCGGTTTCCTCCCACAGTCCAAAGACATGCAGGTTAGGCTGATTGGAGAGTCTAAATTGCCCATAGGTATAGGTATGAGTATGAGTATGAGTGTGTGTGTGTGAGTGAATGGTGTGTGTGCCCTGCGGTGGACTGGCGACCTGTCCAGGGTGTATTCCTGCCTTTCGCCCAATGTATGCGGGGATAGGCTCCAGCCCCCTGTGACCCTGTTCAGGATAAGTGGTGTAGGGGAAAATTCACAGAACAAAAGATCTCCCTCCTAAAAGCATGATAACCAATCACAAGTCAAAATCAGACTCCACCTTAGTGAGCAG
>NW_026911795.1:0-26332 GCF_963692335.1 Osmerus eperlanus
GGTCACAGGTACAGGTGTGCGCTGTTCAGGACAGGTCACAGGTACAGGTGTGAAAGCTCAGGACAGGTCACAGGTACAGGTGTGCGCTGTTCAGGACAGGTCACAGGTACAGGTGTGTACTGCTCAGGACAGGTCACAGGTACAGGTGTGTACTGCTCAGGACAGGGAACAGCTACAGGTGTGTACACCACGCAAGACAGGTACAGGTGGATATTTGGTAGGAATCTCAGGCCTGGGTATTACATTATTATTACATTATTATTTCATTATTATTACATTATTGGCATTTGGCAGACGCTCTTATCCAGAGTGACGTACAGTTGATTAATCAACAATCCCCCCTGGAGCAATGCAGGGTTAAGGGCCTTGCTTGTCCTGTGGAGATGTGTTGGCCCCTCAAGTCAAAGGGTCCTGATTGCGGGGGTGGGAGGTCTCGCGGTAAAGTTCAGACCTGGCCTTTCAGCTGTTCGCTATCCGTGTGTGAAGCTCTATCACCGATATGACCTGCATGCGAAATGTCAGCGTGTGTCCCTGTTTGAGCTGCTGTTGGAGAGACAGGCTTCTCTACTCTGTGTGTCTGTGTGTCTGTGAGTCAGTGAGTCTGTGTGTGTGCATGTCTGTGAGTCTGTATGTGTGTGTTTGAATGTCTGTGTGCGTTCGTTTCTCTGTGTGTCTGTTTGTGTGCATGTCTGTGTGCTTGTGTCCATATGTGTGTGTTTGCATGTTTGTGTGCATTTGTTTCTTTGTGTGTCTGTGTGTCTGTGAGTCAGTGAGTCAGTGTGTGCATGTCTGTGTGCATTTGTGTTTCTCTGTGTCTGTGTGTGAGCAAAAAAATGCAAATTCTGCAAATAAAGACAATAAGCATATGAAAGCAAAGATACATACAGCAGCCTGTTTACAGCATCTGTGGGCGGGAAGTGGTGGATGTGAGAGAGAGCGAGAGAGAGAGACGGTGAGAGCGTGGTGGGGACTGGATCGTCTGCGTGTTTTTGATCAGAGGAACGTCGGATGAATCTCTGCAAGCTCACCAAATCAAACGGGTCACGCTGCGAGATGCTGTTCTCTGCTTGTTCCCGTTTCAGTTACCGCAGTGTGGCTGTACACCGGCGCACCCAGGAGGGTGTGTGATTCACCTTTAATGCTGTTCCTCTGTCTGTCTCTGTCTGAGAGTGAGGGAGTGTGCATGGAATTCACGTCTGTGCCCGAGAGCTGGTTTGAATACGGGCTTGCCCATATCGCCGAACAGGAGGACGGTGTCTCAAGGAAAGTTTGAGGTGTGAGATTGCCTTCCCTGCAATCCGATTGCATCTGATTGGTTCTGGCGTGTTTCTGCTGGTGTTGTGTCACAGGTTCTGGCCTGTTTTGAAAGGCAGCAGACGCAGAGGGATTGTTTTTGGCAGCGTCACAGAAGCTTTCCTAAATCCGGGTTAATGTTTAAGGGCCAAAGAAAAACCGCAACGGGACCGCTGCCGGTTCTAGATTAAGGTTGGGCCTTGAAACGGGGAGCCTTCCACGATGATGGAGTCCTCAGGACCTGTGTGATGTCATGGCGGCTGAGTTTGGGCTGGCGAGACTATCTCATGATGGGTTTCTATATAACACAGCTGAAATTGAAATCACCCCATTGGTGGAGCAATGGCGTCAGTGCGACGCGAAGTGTTCTGGACTGAGTGGACACACGCACACTCTCATACACACAAACACACACACAAACACACACACGAACGTACGCACGCATGCAAGCACCCACAAACACGCACATTTGAAACTCAGTTAACAGTTCATTTAGAGCAATTGAAATAAGATTTAAAGTCTAAATATCAGACTAAAATACTCTTTGAAACCACATGTTTTGTCTGCCTGTTCAGCCATCTCCTGCAGATAGATGGAATGTTGTCATTTATGTTTGTCATGTTTGTAATTTATTATAGCCCCACCCCCTTGCCCAGAGAGCCCTCCTGATTGGCTCCCAGTGACTCCGATAAGCACTGTCGTTCTGTCGATGAGTTATCCTGATGGCACTGCTCTGACTGAGCACTGGTGTGCAGGGTGTTCCCTCATCTTCCTCTTCCTCCTCACCTGTCCTTAGGTGAGTCTTTCCCTGGACGCAGGACTGTGAGCACCTGGGTGCTGAACGGAGAGGAGAGCCAGAGACTCCGGTCTGGGGTCGGAAGCGCATCCCTGCGATCGGATTCGGAAGATCCCTTCTCTCGGTGAGTGCTTCCTCTGCTGCTCACCACCCTTTCCCACCCTTTCACATCAACTCGGAGTGCCTAAGTTACATGACTGGTAGCCAGAAGGTTGGTGGTTCAAGCCCCAGTGTAGACACAATAAGATCAGTACAGCTATTGGGCCCTTGATCAAGACCCTCTTTACTCCAGTGGGGATTAGCCCCTGCTTTACTACAATCAACTGTAAATTACTTTGGATAAAAGCGTCAGCTAAGCAGCTGTAATGTAATGGGAGCGGTGTGGAGGACTGAACTGCAAATGGAATAAATAAATGTCCCTCTGCTTTTCCCTGATGTGGTTCTTCTTCTGTGGTGTGGCTGGTGTGTGAGGGTAGGGGAGAGGAGGAGGAGCACTCTTAGCAGACTAAAGGCCGCTCTGTGCTGAGCTCCCACTCACAGTAGCGCGTTGTTGTGCGCTGCACATTAATAGACACCCTGTCACGCACTCTGTTTGAGGGGAGACAGATGCCCTTTTCACGTCTGTTCTCCCGGAGGTCGCTGACAGCCGGCGGAGTCAGTCAGCCAAGGTTTACTGCCAAAACCGAGGCTTGTGAACGGGCTACTTGGAAAATGATGTTTGTGCATGTGCGTGTGTGTGTGTGTACGTGTGTGCGTGTGTGCGTGTATGTGCCCCCCAATGGGGAGGACCCTGCAGTGGGTCGGCTGCCCTGATTGGTTGCTGATGGTGGAAAAATGTCTCCGAACGGAGGGGGTAACGCGTGAGTGTGAGATCTCAAAAGGTTATGCAATCTCAGGAAAAAAAGAGTACAATGGAGGTTCATTTTTGTTCTTTAAGGAAAAGTGTACCCTGAAAGGTACAATACTGCTCTTTGGGGTAGAAACAGTAAAAATAATGAATTACCTTAAAAATAGTAAAAAAGTTATTCATAAGCTAATGGTTTCTACTTGAGGGAAAGAAAAATACGATTTTCAGTCTCATTACAAGACCAAAACACTTAAGACCAACAGTTTTTGCAGTGTGGACTAATACCAGGGACGTGACTGTAAAGCCTCTCGACGGAGTGTGGGGGCTAGGGGACTCGTACATTACCGACATTACCCAAACTGTTTGTTAAAAGCTGTTGTTTTTGTTAAACCGTGCCCTTTCTCTTCCTGGGGGATCTACGGTGCTCTGGGGGCGCAGATGGACCCCCACAGCCCTCCTCTGGCAGTCCAGCTTCAGGTGCCTCAAATGAGGCCTGACATGAACGCCGGCCCTCTCCTTTTGATTCTCACGCCTTATTGGACGTAATTAAGCGGTGATTTTTTCCCCCTTGAAATGAATCGGCCGCCTCAGCTGCTGTAGATCTCCCCCCGGGTTTAAAGGCGGGTTCACCCAGAGTTCCTGCCCACGGGAGACGCTTAATTAGGAGCCGGGGGCGGACCGTGAGGGGGTGGGCGGGTTCTCCTCTTCGGGATTATTCTCTGGCCTTTTTTTACATGAATGGCATTTGGCAGACGCTCTTATCCAGAGCGACGTACAGTTGATTTGACTAGGCAGGAGACAATCCTCCCCTGGAGCAATGCAGGGTTAAGGGCCTTGCTCAGGGCCCAACCGCTGTGCAGATCTTATTGTGGCTACACCGGGATTAGAACCACTGACCTTGTGTGTCCCAGTCATTTACCTTAACCACTATGCTACAGGCCTCCCTCTCTCTGCTCTGGGCCACAGGCACATTCAGGCTGCCTTTTTAGTTTACCTGTCCTTTATTAATATAAAACCACTCCAATATTGCATCCTATTACTAGTCACCCCCCTCTATTCTTGCATAGGATGTCAATGTCTTTAATGCAAAAAAAGGAATGAATAAAGGTACTGCTAAAGTGGGGGAAATCCCAGTTTAAATGAAATGTCAGTGGTAGTACAGTACATGAAATGGCAAATGCAAAGGGCATTATTGAATCTCAATTTCAGTTTTGACACAACATGTGCACATATGCAGGGGCAATTCTAATTCAGCATTTCATTTTCATTTGAATCTTGGCGCATGCGTTATGCTTCCACACCCCTCCCCCGTACAGTACGGTGCAGTACAGTAACTGAACGGGTTCTTTGTTGTCCCGAGTGATCATCCCCTCCTGCTGCCAGGCCTCAGTCCTGGGGGGGTCTCTCCACTGCTGAGCCAGATTCAGGATCGGCCCGTTCCTGACCGTGAAATGAGACGCGCTTTTGTCTCGGGCAGAGGCACAGCCATGACCCCTTGCCCACGCTGAAGAAGGACCTGTGCCCCCCCCCCCCCCTCCAACCCCCCCACCCTCACTTCCTGTGGGACAGCCTCCTGCTGCACCCCCCCCCCCCAAGGATTAAAAATCCAGGATTTAACAGCCAGCCATCTGGCAGTGGTGTTTTTCATACAGTGCGTCAGCGACGTAGAGGACTAATTCATTCGCTTGGTTATAAGTGTTTTCATCACAGACATATTGCCAGTAACTGTTCTTGATTGCCCCTTCATTTCAAGGACACAGTTATGCTGTCAGATGTGCTTATCATCCATATTCTGTTCTTATTTAAGCATTCAAATGATTAATTGGCCTATTTTTTTAACTGGCTGTCGAACGGGCGCATAGCAAATGGAGACAAATGTCCAATGTCATTCACAAAATATTGTTCTCTCATATGCACCGTTACAGACTTGGGATGTTGAAATAACAATTGACAAACATTGATGCATGTAAATAATGCAGAAGCCATACAGAAGCACTAAATAGTCCTGCTTAAGTCCTTCTGCATTGCATTACTGGCATTAGCAGATGCTCTATACATACAGTGTCCGTCTGTGCCGATGGATATAAAATGAAGCAATTCTGCAGATGTAGGTCACTCAACGGGGACATGTGGAATCAGAACTGCAACATTTGGGTCCAAGCCCAACGCAATCTAACCAAGCCAACGCAATCTAAATGTACTTCCACGCAAACGGATTCCTGATAACCGGATTGTGTCGGGGATAGGTATTGATTGTGTAATTCCCTTAGACGGGATGTGGAATGAGGAATATCCTGGAGGCGCTCCAGGCTCCATTCTCCCCTCCCGGACCGGACTTCCAGGGAACGTGTTGGTCGGCGCCAGAGTTCTGCTCCGCACATTAAGATAACGGAGTTAAAGTGCGTCTGTGTGACGCAGCGCGGCCAGTTTGTGTGTGTGTATTATAGTCTGTTATGCTGAACGCGTTCAGAGCATGTTCTGCCTGCAGGGCAACCTTCCTGCCCTCTGCAGGAAACGTGTGTGTGTGTCTGTGTGTGTGTGTGTGTGTGTGTGTGTGTGTGTGTGTGTGTGTAGTCTGTTATGCTGAACGCGTTTAGAGTGCATTAGGCCTGGAGGGTAGCCTTCCTGCCGTCTGCAGGAGACGTGTGTGTGTGTGTGTGGTGTGTGTGTGTGTGTGTGTGTGTGTGTGTGCATGCATGTGTTTATAGTGTGTGTGTGTGTGTGTGTGTGAATTTGTAATTTGTTGGTCACTGTATGAAGTGAAACAATTTCAGTGTCTACGTAATAGTCATCTACTCCCCTTTGGAGCCTTGCCCCTCCAGTTGCTCACCAGGCTGTTTAGCTAGCTATTTAACTGACATTACTCCTATTTGTATTTGGACACTAAATACACTACACGAGCCACCAGTGGGTTTCAGTCTGCTCGACCTACACAATTCGGTAACATAAGCACGCATACTCACAAACGCATCAATTCATAGTCACTTTTATTTTTATCTGACCTTATTTTTATCTGATCTAAAGTTTTCTGAAAGTCCGGGAGTCTTTGGATTTAGGCATGAGCTCCTTGCCCAAGAGAGGAAACATTCTGCCTCGTATGCCTATATGTCTTTTTTGTGGTTTTATCCATCTTAGATAGATTTTTTAAAGAGTTTTATATTAATATTTTATGAAAGTGCTGTTCATGTTCCAAAGCTTTCTCCAGTCGATGCCTGACGGTGGCAGTGGTAGAACTCTGATTTATAGATATGCGTTTACATATACAGGACATAGTCATAGACTGTGTTTCTATTCATTTGACATGTTTAAATGATATTGTTCTGCCGTTAGATAAAAACACACACTGCTGAGGGAGTACAGACCGACTGGAGCTCTTCTGCTTACCCTCGTCATTTCTGCGGAAACGTTGCTGCCACGCGTCGTCTCTGTCTAATAAAGGTTGTGAAATTAGATAAACGAGCGGAAGGTGAGCAGAGTGGCAGGCTCCACCAGGCCCGGTGCGCTCGATGATCTGCCGTCGGCTGATTGAGTCTGGGCACTTCTTCGCTCTGCAAGGTTTGCTCTCTTTAAGTGGTCCTGCGTGCCTCTCGCGCGCTTCCTGTTTGGGAACCCTCTGATGATCTTGGAGGAGATGTACGCAGACGTGGTCTCGATGCATGCAGATTTATGGAGATCAGGGACGGGCAATACGGGCCGTATCCATTTCTGAATTTCAGACCGACTTCTGCTCTTAATTATTTCATTAGCCCAATCGTTTACATGAGCTGTAGTTTTTAGCCACGTTCCGTGATATAAACAGCAGCTGATAAATGTTCTTGTAGTATTTTGTTGTGGTCTAATTTACCAGTGAATCGGTCATGGTGCATACGCCTAATTAGCTGATTGAGCCAGGGTAACTGGTGGCAGTTAATTCCTGCATACACACTGGCCCTCCAGGACTGGAGTTAATCCTGCACACACACCGGCCCTCCAGGACTGGAGTTAATCCTGCACGCACACCGGCCCTCCAGGACTGGAGTTAATCCTGCACACACACCGGCCCTCCAGGACTGGAGTTAATCCTGCACACACACCGGCCCTCCAGGACTGGAGTTAATCCTGCACACACACCGGCCCTCCAGGACTGGAGTTAATCCTGCACACACACCGACCCTCCAGGAATGGAGATGCCCATCCCTGCTATCGAGGGCTGAAAATGACCAGGCCATCAAGAGCATAAGATATCGTAATCTAAATGTGCCGCGTGGCAGTTTGAGTGCTGCCACTTGCTGTGTGATGGGAAATCTATAACGCCTTGTTTGATGTGGATGGCGGTTCTTCTACTGCCGTGAAGCTAAATTGAGCGTAGCAAATCCGCTCATTTTGGGACCCCTCTTCCAAGTGGGCTACATCTGGTCTTGTCATTATATAAGCTCTTTCCACCTGATTGAAGGTAACAGGTGATCTTTAAATGCTGCACAGACTGTACCGGGTATGTGTGTGAGTGTGTGTCGTAGGCTTGTGCGTGTGTGTGTCTGTGTGCTTGAGCATGTGTGCACTGTGTGTGTGTGTGTTTGTGTGTACGCGTGTGTGTTTGTCGGTATGCTTGAGCATATGTGCTTGTGTGTGTGTGTGTGTGTGTGTGTGTGTGTGCTTGCACCTGTAAGTGTGTCTGTGTGCTTGAGCATGTGTGCACTGTGTGTGTGCGCATATGTGTGTGTCTGTGCCTGCATGCATGCATGCATTCATGCCTGTGTGTCTGTGTGTGTGCATGTGTGCCTGCATGCATGTGTGTGTGCGCGTGCCTGTGTGTGTGTGTGTGTGTGGCTCAGCATAGGATATTGTATACCAATGCAGAGATGGATCCATAGAGCCTCGTTGTGTCTCCAGATCTGCTTTCCTCTGAAATCATGGATCCATGTTAATAATGCATGGCGTCAGCCCCAGGAAGAGATGGAAATCAATCAAGCTTCGGCTGCTAAAAATAGAAATGTGATGGATAAAAGGATTATCATCCGTACTTCTGTGTGTGTGCTTCCGTGGGTGTGTGTGCGTGTATGCAGTCATGTGTGTTGTGCACATGTGTTTGCATCAGTTTGTGTGCATACCAGCATGTGCTCGTGTCCGGGTACATCTGTGTCTGTGTGTGTGCATCCGTGTGTTTGTGTTCATGTATGTTTGTGTGTGTGTGTGTGTGTGTGTATCTGTTTGTTTGTGTTTGTGTGTGTGTGTGCATCTATGTGTGTGTATCCGTGTTTGTGTTTGTGTGCGTGTGCGTTTGTGTGTGTGTGCATCTATGTGTGTGTATCCGTGTTTGTGTATTTGTGTGCATGTGTGTATCAGTTTGTTTGTTTGCTTGTTTGTGTGTGTGTGTGCGTGTGTGTGTGTGTGTGTTTGCTTGTGTGTGTGCATGTGTGTATCAGTTTGTTTGCTTGTTTGTGTGTGTGTGCGTGTGTGTGTGTGTGTGTGTGTTTGCTTGTGTGCGTGCATTTGTGTGCGTGTAAATGTACGCCTAGGTATTGCAGCCTGCAGTGTGTAGATCCTGCTCATCACTACTGCATGTCTCTCTCAGTCCCACAGACTCACTGTGGTGCTGAGCGCATTTAGAGACGCCCTATCTATCCCAGCCTGCCTCTCTCCCCACGCAGGGCGCTCGTCTGAAGGGTCGATTCGGTGGCCGGGAGAGATAAGGGGAACAGTTCTACCCCCACGCTTTGCTGATGGCCAGATTACTGCGTTTCCTTTTCCTCCAGACACTGCCGACATGGGTGGGCTTACAGACTGCAGGTCCCTGCCTTCTGCTGCTGCTCTGGACCAGGCATGGCAGAGTTTGCTGTTTAAGGTTTTTACAGTGTTGAGCTTTGATACCTCTGTAGTCTCTTGTATCCATGCGGAAGCAGTATTTTGTGAAAGAGGTACAAACGTACTGCACTCGGGCTAGGTTCTATCGGTCAATGCTGACCGTAGATTGTTCCAGAAAAATGTGGATGGGCCAGTTCTGGGCTTTGATAGCGGCTCATGGTTCATAGTTTCTGCCCCCTTTATAGGCTGGCTCTGATTGTGTTCTTGGTCTCTAGGCGACCAGAGCATTTGGGTCGCTAGGTTGCTGTGCTAGCAGTGGTGGAACTGGCCAGTTCTCTGAAACTGCTTTAGAAATCTAGATAATGTTTTTTTTTTGTTGATGTTCTGGGGCGTAATGATAAAACATCCATCTGGACAGCGTGGGATGGGGCGGGGTGGAGCAGGCCATGGGGGCTTGGGTTAGGTTCGGAGGATCGTGATGAATACAAGGAAGTAAATTCCTCGAAGCACGATTCCCTGGAAAAGAGACTGCCACTCCCATTCCCTTATCCAGAGCTCGACACTTATCAAACACCGGCCATTAATTCATTTTGCCTTCAGTTTCTTTTTCTCTCAGTGCTCTGAATGAGATTCTGCAGGGACGGCTGAATGCTACAGGAACATTTTCTGTCCGTCTGTAGAGATAACATGACAATCATCCAGCTGGCTAATCCCTCTCGTCTGAAAGTAAATTAAGAGAGTGCTGGTGCTGAGGATCAAAGCGGACACTCGGCTGCTGATTTCAGCTGTTACACAGAGAAGGGCCTTTTAACACCGCCAGGAACGCTGAGGAAAAACAGCTTTCAGCTTTTTCATCTTCCCTCTGCTCCTCCCAACAGTATGATGTGGTGCATGTGTGGAGTAGAGGGAAAGTACGAAGTGCACACACACACACATACACCCACACACACACACACAACCACGCACACATGACCATACATATAATTCTGTAGTGCTTCACATAGTCCGAAGCATGCGTTGCACACGTGTACATGCATGTTAGTGGAGGTAGCATATGAGCTGGCATTAGCAGTGGATATTCAAATTATAGATCTTGTGTATAAGATGCGTGGTACGTTTCTCTGGATAAGAGCCACCACCAAATGCCTATAATGTAATCTAATGTATCTGAAACGGGCTTCTGGCTGCCCTGTGTCCACAGTACAGCAGGACTGGAGGGGTGGTGTTGGTGTAAAAGCCTCTGGGTTTCCTTGCTAATGTGTGCACGGTAGGATTGATCTGCTGTCAGGGCTGAACCATAACTGATGTACCCCCTCAGCCCCCCATAAAGGATCCTGTGACGGATGGCTGCTCGCGTAAGTGCACTGATGTATGTGGATGTCAATACAGCTTGCAGAACAATGCACAAAAGCATAAGCCATCGGTCCTCCGGGCTAGGACAGGAGTGGGCGAGAGAGCTTTCTGACCATATCCTTCTATTTTACTTTGTCCACAGGACCTTCAACTGACAAGAAGTTTTCAAATCTTTACAAAAATTAAAAAAACTGTGACGAAAAAAAAAAACTTGTGTCACAAATTCATAAAGTCAGACCCTGTCGTTGAGCCCTTAGTGTGTGATGTACAGTGTTGTTCAAGGACTCTAGGTAAAAGGCAAACCAATCAGCTGTTAAAGGGTTCATGACCCTTTACCATCATGAGTGGGCGGGCCTACAGTGATCAATCACTCAGTAAGTCAACACCCAACAGGTTGATTGAACCAATCAAAAGAATTTGCTTCCAACAGGAAAACACAATTGTTGCCAATCATTGATCAGCCCCAGTGTTGACAGGGTTGAACCAATTAAAATAGTTTGTTCCCTAGAGAAAAACATGATTGGCTGAAATCTGTGTGTCATTGATATCATACTATATAACGATGTACAGTAATAATCAGTATTTGTCTGTAAAAGTTGAAATAGAATTTTTCAGCATTGGCCCAATGCCAGGATTTTGACTCATGGGCTAATATTGTGACTGTTTTCATATGATGGGCAAATATGATAATGCTACATCCTATTATTTATTTTAATGTGACATTTTTACCCTCTAAACTCACAAAAGAAAGCAATACAGAGATGCATTAGCTCGTTAGATTCATGCTCTGTGGTTTATAATAAAAGAAGCAGGTTGAAGTATTTTGTTATACATTTATCATTCATAAGTTGACATCTGTGCTTCATACGATGACTTCCATGCATTCAGAAACTTGGTCACAGTTTGTATTTGTATTGCAAGGATAGAGGTATTGTACTAAGAAAGTACTTTGAATATGAAAAAAAAAAGAAAGAAAATTCTGAACATTGGTGAAAATTGGTTCTTTTTAAAACCGCCAACTAAAAGGAATCTTGCAGGTGTGTAAATGGTTAACGTTGTCAGGGAATTGTTTGACCCTGGTTTTGAATGTAGTAGGCACGAATACATAGAAATCGAGGGAGAACAATTTGTTGGCTATTCTAGCAATAAGCGATGCAGTCAAGTGTAAATTGTGCAGTGATTTCCTCTGGCGTTACGCGTCCAGATTAAATCTGCAGCCATTGCAGGAAACAACGTTTAGCTCATTGTAGCCAAGCCCTTGAGGTGTTTTGTATGTATGTACAGTAATATTGTGGTAATATAATATGATATGATATCAGTCATGCATCAGTGGATATTTGTTTTGCTTGTGACAGGTTGTCCTGTATGGTGATTTAGAACCATATCTGCTTTTCATTTGGAATGACAGATAATTTAGTTTTTCTGGTGATATTTCAGGGCCGATACAAGGCTGATATTTGTACCTTTTTAGTGGATAGTACCTCCTCCCTATCTGGCTGTTTTGGTGCTACAGAGTGTGTGTCAGGGAACCTGTGCAGAAGATTTACTGTTTTCTTTTATGACTTGTCTCTCCAGATAAACCTGAGATCAGTGGTAATGTGCTGTATATATTCAGTCAGTCAGGCCAAGAAGGCTAAATGGGTTTTTTAGTGTATGCCTGTGATATGCATGCCATAATCAGTTGCGGTTCTAGCTTATATGGCGCCCTGGGCAAACCCCATTGTCGCCCATACCGAAATCCACGCCTGATAATAATAATAATTCCTTTCATTTACATAGCGCTTTTCTTCCCAGCCGGAGACTCAAAGCACCTTACAGTGATGAGGGAGAAACTCGCCTCAACCACCAGCACTGTGTAGCACCCACCTGGGTGATGCAACGGCAGCCATTTTGTGCCAGAACGCAGATACGTCAATGTATGTCCTGTATGTGGTACAGAATACACTATAGCAGTGGTCACCAACCCTGCTCCTGGAGATCTACCTGCCTTTAGGTTTTCCACAGCCTGGGCTAGTACACTGCTGTATTTGAGCTTTTGTGTGCTTCCCCTGCCCACCTCTATGACCTCTGACCTCTGACCTCTGACTGCCCTCTGACTGCCCTCTTACAGCAGCTAACCCTGCCCTCTCCTGCACCCCCAAAATCACACGGTCACCCCTCAGCAATCGGGCCTTCCCGAGAGCTGTCCCCGGCATAGGGAATACTCTCCACAGTAGAGTATCTCCACGGAATACTCTCCACACAACACATTGTGTTTATGAAAAGCAGGCGGGCGACTTTGCTCAGGAGATAAGAGCGGTCGACTTGCAGCCAGTTCAATCCCCCACCCTGGGTGTGTGGAAGTGCCTCTGAGCAAGGCGCCTCACCCCCAACTGCTCCCAGTGAGCTGGTTGATGCCCTGCATGGCAGCCTTTCACCGTTGGTGTGTGAGTGTGTGTGAACAGGTGAATGAGAGGCATCAACATCGCTTTGGATAAAAGCGCTATATACCATTTATCATGTAATCTCTTGAATATATTTGTATTATTTGTGGCAGAGAGTTTTCACCCTGTGGTTAGGCCATAGCAAAGGTCTGCTGGATCCTTTGACCATCTCTCAATTGCCTACCATTGACAGACCACTGACTGTGGAGGGGGGGGGGGGAGGAGGGGGGGAGCAACAGTTGCGTTGGGGGGGTTGCGTTGCCTAGCAACAGTTCTGTAGTGGTTTTTTTTTTCTGCAGAAGAAGTTGGCGCCCGGCTTTTTTCATGTGCCCGGACACCTTTGATTCTAATGAAGACTGAGACGCAGGTGCGGAAGGGACCATTTTGTCTCTGTAGTTTAAATGAGGCAGAAATTAATTGATGGGCTTCTGTTTGCATTGTGCCGTTTTTTAATTGCCTGTTCAGATGTTCCCCTTCTAAGGAGGTTTAATATGTTTAATATGCTCTTCTGGTTTAAATAATTGTTATTCTGTCTTGGGAGGAAAGTAGTGACGTACAGAACCTTAAAAAACCTTTCTAATTACATTATTTCTTATAATTAGTGGCATGTTTGCCATTACCCCTCCAGTCCAGCAGGGGGACATGGATCGATTGGATTTTTGATTAAGGATGTGAGTTTGTATGTTGATATGGGATCAGGAATATGAGTTTGTATGTTGATTTGTGATTAAGGGTGGGAATTTGTATGTGGATTTGTGATTAAGGATGTGAGTTTGTATGTGCAAATTTTCACAAATTGATTTATTTTTATACTCTCGAGACTGGTGTGTGTGAAAATCCCAGGAGATCAGCAGTTTCTGAGATACTCAAACCACCCTGGCACCAACAATCATTCCACAGTCAAATTCACGTTTCTTCACATTTCTTCCCCATTCTGGTATTTGGTCTGGAAAAACAGCTGAACCTCTTCACCACGTCTGCATGCTTGTATGCATTTAGTTGCTGCCACATGACTGAGCTAGAGTTTGAGTCAAGTCTCCAGATGGTGAAGTCTGAACAACAGAAATTCATCACGATTGCTATACTAGTTGAAGATATAGAAACCAGGAGTGTGGATGACATTTTGTATGTGACATCACATGTAACAACTGAAGACATTTTTATTATCAGGGGCACACACAAAAAGAACAGATTGTTTCATTCATTTATTCATATATCAATGAACTACCACGTATGAGTCAACATTTTGGCAAAACCATTCTCAAGATGGCTGGAGAAAGGCTTTGCCAAAACGCTTTTAATGGGTCTACTACAAACAACCTAAAGTACATACAGTTCATATTTGTATGACACTGGAATAGCAACAATAACATGTCCATGCATCTACTATATGGCGTTACCTAACAGGATATTCAAAATTACTTGCTGTCCTGCTTGCATATCGAGCTTAAAGTTTATACTCTGTGATCTATGTTGACAATTAAAATGGAAGGGACTTTTCAGGCCAACCTGAAGAAATTTGTGTACATTACGCTTGTGCTTCTCTTGTTAGCTTGCATAGCTTTCAAAATGCAATTTGAATACCATTTGCAATGCAAGCCAATGTGTGTGTGTGTTGGGGGGGGGGGGGGGGTCATGTTCTAAAGCAAATCAATAACCCAACGTGCACTCAGGAGGAGAGCAAATATCACATCTCGCATGTGGAGTTTGAGCACAAAGTGTGAACAAGGCCAATCTGCAGAGAATCACACGACGTGTGACATCATCAGCAGTATCGATCTTCTCAATGGAACATAGTGTCATTCAAGTTTGTCATCACACAGTCCAGTGTGATCTCCCCTGTGTTTTAACGCTCAGCTCCGCCCATTACACAGATGTGAATGATGACTGTGCCTTCAACCAATCACCAGCCACCATCATGTCACCTGACCTCCTGACCTCTGAACAGTGTGCAGCCTGTGGAGGAAAAGCCCTGTCACCCCATCAGAGACTTTCAGAGTCATGGAGAGACTTTCAGAGTCATGGAGGAACTTTCCGAGTCATGGAGGGACTTTGAGAGACATGGAGTGACTTTCAGAGACATTTAGAGACTTTCAGAAACATGGAGAGTCTGTCGTAGATATGGAGAGTCTGTCGTCGACATCGAGAGACATATAACCTATACCTGAATACCATATGCCTTGCCTGAGTCATGTTGTTCTCGAGCCGCAGCCTGAAAGCCACCAAGTCAACCGTGAAGCACTGCGTGATGGGATCGGCTGATTGATCGAACTGTCGTTGTAGAAAAACTGAAAAAATATGTTGCCGCGCAGCTTGGAGACATCGATTTAATGGGTGTGAATCGACAAGAACCGTCAGTTCCATGTTCCCTCTGCTGTTGACAAACCAGAGCTTCATAAAAACATCAATATCACATCAGAAAAACGCCCCATCAATTTCTTTCTCTCTGCCCAACTTCAATTCACAGCAACAAACAACTCATGAATCCGAAGATGGAAAATTTTAACATGCCTCCGATTCCCCTGATTTCTTTAATGTGGATTTCAGTTGTCCCCAAGCGACCCAAACTCACCCAGGCTGTCTTTTCGACAACACCTCTGTCTTTAATCACAGACGGTCAATGTGTGACCCCAGCAGGCAATGAGGTTTCATTGATCTATTGATTCATTATTTGATTAACTGCATTGGGGGGTGTCAGAAAAATCCATCTCGTCATTGCTCCTGAGAGAAGTTGGACTAAAAAAGATATCTGTATTTTGCTGAGCTCTGGCCTAGGTTTGCCCTTGTTGCCTGATTAAGATGTCACAATATTTATTTATGAAACCTGTTATTGCTCTTCCTTCAAGTCTGACTGACGGCGTGTGTGTGTGCAGAGTGTAAACTCTCCAAGCTGTCACATTTTATGTGTGCTGTGTGAAGGATTCATGTCTGTAATTTTATGAAACAGTTGTTTTGTAGTGAAGTTGTTTTCCTACATCTCCCTCCTATGACATTAACTTTTCTTCTGTTAGTTTTGTATCCACAGTACTGACACGGTTTTGACTAAATGACATTTAAGCTGTGACACTTGTGTGTGTATAAGTGAGTGTTTTGTCAGCTTGTGTGTACAATGCTGTCCAAATGTATTTGGACAGTTGGGACAATTTCTGTTCTTTTGGCTCTGTTCTCCAGCACATTGGATTTGAAATTGAATGAAAATTGAATATGGTGCTAAAGTACAGACAATCCCGTTTAATATGAGGGTATTTACATCCATATCGGGTGATCTATTTAGGGGACCAAAAATAATCGGACAGTTGGCTTCTCGGCTGTTTGAGTCCAAACTCATGTTTTTGGCAGCGTGACCCTAATTCACCCCTTTGTCTTTTGGGGAAAATGGGATATCACTTGTACTTAACCTCCAGTGGAGCCCAAAACAGTTGTTGTTGGAGTGTGTCTGCCTCCTGCCCTATACAGACAGTAAAACAGTTAATTCAAATAGTGGTGGAAAGAAGCACCGTGATAAGGTTATCACATGCAGCATGGAGAGAATTCTGAACACATGAGCACAATGCATTTCTTCTTCATCATATATATATATATATTTAAAAAACAAGCACTTATGATGACCTCTTTGGTTAGAACAGCTCTTCATGCGTGTTTTGCTATTCATAGATTTGATGCTTTTAACTTGTTGAAGAACTTTAGCACTTGTAAGTCGCCTTGGATTAAGCGTGATCTGCTAAAGGACTAAAATGTAAATGTAAAATGTGATCTCTGATGGGCAGCTAATGTTGCTCTCTCTGTGGGAGGCTCCGTGTAGCCTGGTCTCTGGGGCTGTGGTGCTCAGGCCTGGTCTTACAGAGCTGCAGGTTTCTGCTGCTATTCAGCACTTGACTGATTGATCGAATGAAGCAGTTATTATTGTGTGGTTGACCCCTGGTTTCTTGGGTTTGAATTGGCTGCTGAAAACTTGCAGAGGCCTTTTGTTGAATGTGTGTGTGCGTGCACGTGTATGTGTGTGTGCGCGTGTGAGTGTGTGTGTGTGTGTGTGTGTCTGTATGCATATATATATATATATAATATATATATCTGTGTGTGTGCATATGAGTGTGTGTGTCTGTATGCATATATGTGTGTGTGTATGAGTGTTTGTGTGTATGTCTGTATGTCTGTATGTGTGTGTGTGTGTGTGTGTGTGTGTGTGTGTGTGTGTGTGTACGTCTGTGTGTGCCATGTCCACAGGCTGGTGGGTAGAGGTATAAGATTAATAGGGGCTGGCTAAATGGAGAGCAAAGCGTCTAGCAAGATATTGCTTTATTGATAGTCTTCACCTTTATAGGTAGTTGCTTTATATGGAGAAGAAGATGTTGTTGTACCCATAATGTTTCCTGCTGGAGCAATTGAGATGCAAATGTTTATTCTGCATATTGTTTAATAGATCCTACTGGGATGCGTTCTGCTACTCAAGTGAACGATATCAGAATGCAACTGTCTATGTGTGTGTCAGTGTGTGTCAGTGTGTGTCAGTGTGTGTATGTGTGTGTGTATATATGTGTGTGTCAGTGTGTTTCAGTGTGTGTATATATGTGTGTGTGTGTATGTGTGTATATTTAGATGAAGGTGTGCAGCTGTTCCTCCCTCGCAGTGTGAGGTTCGGCCATCTTTAATTGAGTGCCACTCCGGGTAAGTGGATGTGACAGGGCCTGAAATGGCGTTCGGTGCCCCCCACTCTGGAGCAGCCCCGTCTCCCACGGCAACGCTCCGTAGGGCTCCTCCGGTGGGCTTCATCTCTTGCAGGAAGTCGTCTTGCACACACAGGAAGCCAGCGATATACAGGCCCAGGACAGAGAAAATGATTTCACCCCCAGCTCCCGAATGAGCCTGCTTTAAAGGGCCCACACCATGGACAATGACACGGCCACCTCCCTGGCTATGTGGATGCTAATTATAGGCGCTATAAAAACACTGTGAAAGTACCAAAATGCACAAATACAGTAAAGATTTTTTCTTCCAATTTTGTAGCCGATTTGTACCCAATCTATTACAATCACCCAGGAGGATTAGGATGTTATAAAGCGTTACGCTTCTACAAGCCACATCATCTCAAGTTCTCGCGACCGTGACTCCGAGGCAAGTGCAATCAGGGCTTGACTGTATACGGCGATCATTCAACCCCTGCTGAGCCCCTGCCCCCACCCTCGGCGCAGCGAGCCAATTATGCCGCTCCAGGTGTGCTGGACAACCTCAGCTTTGGCAGGACTGGGGATGAAACCCCGGTCAAACCCCGGTCCTCGGTGTGCAACTGCAACGAATGGATGCCTGCATCGCGGTGCACCAGAAAATGTGCATTTAAACGAGCTGTTTGGACTTCCGTGAAGTACTGACATCACAACGATACACTCATTTGCTTCAGCGCAGCCCACAGTCAGCATTCAGTTTTGTTGGAGCAAGCCAGCCAATCAGAACAGAGGTTCACTGATATCAATGAGCCTTAAAGACAGTCTCTAAAACAGCCTGTTCTTGGTAAAGCTCATGAGAGGAGCTGGAGAATGGACAGGTAAAACTGTATAGAGATTGTATTTGGTACTTAAAACCACACTTGTCTTGTGGTATCAGGGCTGAAAATATAACACTGGAGTTGTACAATATGGGACCTCTAAAGCAGAAAAAATAAGCTTTTTACCAACTCTGACCTGTTTCACATATCCAGCTTTGTAGAAGACCTGGTTTGTGTCATCCGTGTGGACTATATCTGTGTGACCGTTCTTTGCATTGGGGCAATGTGATGCAACTTCCCTGTGTGTTGCCATAGAAACCGCCCCTACAACCTGTTGGCCTGCATGTGTATGCAAAAGATTGGGTAAGGGCTAGATACTTAAACCTTAGATTGCATTAAAGATTGACAGGACTCACGCAGATCCCTGAGAATTCTTGATGATGACAATCACATGAAACTACTGTTAGGTTTTTAGTTTTGGCAAACATCTGCAGAACTTTCATTAATTTATTCATTCATTCATTCATTATCCTAACCCGCTTATCCTGAACAGGGTCGCAGGGGGGCTTGAGCCTACCCCAGCATACATTGGGCGAAGGGCAGGAATACACCCCTGGACAGGTCGCCAGTCATCGCAGGGCACACTCACATACTCATACCTACGGGCAATTTAGACTCTCCAATCAGCCTAACCTGCATGTCTTTGGACTGTGGGAGGGAACCGGAGTACCCAGAGGAAACCCACGCAGACACGGGGAGAACTCTGCACAGAGAGGCCCCGGCCAACGGGGATTCGAACCTGGGACCTCCTTGCTGTGAGGCGGCAGTGCTACCCACTGCACCATCCGTGCCGCCACTGCTGAAGTTTCTGTTTTATAAGTGCAGATGGCTCTTTTTTGTGTACAGGGTTGATAAGGATCTGAAGCGGATCGGAGGCCCTGAGTCTCTGGGGATTGTGTGTCCACAACCCATAATCCTCTCAGATCTGCTCTGACCTTTCCCAACGAATGGACACTACCAGCGTTGCCATAGCATCGGAGGTTGTGCCTGGGTGGTTTGCTTACACCGCACCCCAGTGCCAGCCCTCCAGCCTATTCCACCTTGCTGCTCTGCCAGTCCTGTTTGCCATGGAGGGGGGGACGGGGGGGGGCTTTATGGCACAATCGCTGCATACTGTTTACTCTAGGTCAAGAAGCCAGTGGCACACGGAGCTGTTGCCAAGCAACCCTCCTTTAAAAAATGCATACGTCACGTTTCTGTTTTTCTTCCCCCGGTCTCAGATCCGAGCCAGGACAGAACGGTCGGACCCCCCCCACCCCCCCCCGACGTACAGGGCTGACCCTCTGACTCGTTTCGGGTCACACCGGGATGAGAGATTTTATTATTTCTTCCCATGTCTGCCCCAAAGGTTCGCAGAGGAGAAGATAAACTTGTGTACGAGAGGTGGTTGTAAATGTAGTCCGTGGCAGAGCTGTGTGACGGCGCTGTGGTTACCGGCTGCAGCCTCCGGGGCGTGTTGTTGTGCTAATGAGCTGACAGGTGCCATTTTGATGTAAATTAGCCACAAATGGAGATAAGCTGCCCTGGGGCTGGCAGGGGGAGGCAGGAAATGCCACATCTTCTTCTGCAGATAAACACGCAGTGCGTGTGGCACTAGCGATAGTGGTCGCACTATAGCTGTTTATTTGATGAATTCAACACTGTGCTGGTAGCCATAGCTGTAGCAGTAGCAGCGTAGCTGTTTTATTTGCTGGGGTTGAACGCAGTAGTGGTAGCCTTAGCTGTAGCAGTAGCGATAGCAGAAATAATTTAGCCACTTATCTGCTGGGATAAGTTTATCAGCTGTTGCAGTTGCTGGATTGAGCAAAGTACTGGTAGCCTTAGCCTTAGCCTTAGTAGCAGCGGTTGCGGTGTATCCATTAATTTGCTGGGATTGTGTGGTGGTGGCAGTTTGAAAAGTAAAAGTCTCCCCAAAATACCATGGGGGGTGGGTGGGTGGGGGTCCTTATCTCTGGGACTGTCGGTGGCTCGTGTGTTCGGATGCGTTAAAGCGTAGCGGGGGCAAGGCACCGCAGGAGAGCAGGGGCTTCTCGGTAGATGCATGCCGTTTCCTCAGTGCCTCAGAGATGGGCCACTTCCTCCGTGTAATCTCTGTAGGCAGAGTGTCTCTTTAACAGATAAGTCTGTTACCGGGAGACTGAGCCTTTCATTTGACGCATGGATTATTCTAAATGCCCATGAGTGGCACCGGTCTCAGGTGGGTGGGTGGGGCGGGGGGGGGGGGTTGGGTTGGCGCTCTTGGTGCCACGGCAACATCAGAAGGAACAAGGAATATGCACGTGTGTGAGAAGGCTAATGCTTCAGGAATCACACACACACTCACCCTCACCTTCAGGAACAGAACCACATACCCACACACACCTCACCTCTACCTTCATCTACCGAAACACAGTCATACACACACTCACCCCCACCTTCAGGACCAGAACCACAGACACACACACACACTCACCCCCACCTTCAGGAACAGAACCACACACACACACACACACACACACACCCACCTTCAGGAACAGAACCACACACACACACCTCACCTTTACCTTCATGTACAGAAACACACACACCTCACCTCTACCTTCAGGAACTGAAACACACACACACACACACACCTCACCTGGCCTCCACCTGGACACCAGCTCTCTCTCCTCAGTGAGTCAGTGTGTTTCAGCACAAATTCCCAGAAGAAGAGTAGTATGTGCTGGAGGACTCCAGCATCAGGGCTGGGAGCCCTTCGCTGTTACAGTCTCAGTTCTGTGGTGCGTTTCAGTTCAGGCTGTGCGTGTCTGTGTGGAATTCAGGCTCTGTGTGTCTGTGTGGAGTTCAGGCTGTGTGTGTCTGTGTGGAGTTCAGGCTGTGTGTGTCTGTGTGGAGTTCAGGCTCCTGGTGAACGGAAACCTGGTGTGTGTGTGTTTGTGTATGTGTAGAGTTCAGGCTCTCTCTCTCTGTGTGGAGTTTCAGACTGTGTGTGTGTGTGTGTGTGTATGTGTGTGGATTTCAGGCTGTGTGTGTATGTGTGTGTATGTGTAGAGTTCAGGCTCTCTCTCTCTCTGTGGAGTTCAGACTGTGTGTGTGTGTGTGTGTGTGTGTGCGTGTGTTGAACAGGCTGCATAAGTTCAGGCTGTGTGTGTGTGTGTGTGTGTGTTGAACAGGCTATGTGACTGCAGGCTGCCTGTTTGTGTGCTGCCAGAAAAGGAAACATTAACAGTCTGAATTTCAAAGGGAGACAGGGATTGTGTGGCCTTTCCTTTTTTGCTCTATATGTGTGGTCAGTGTCCCACAGGCTTTGGTGTGCCTGTGTGTGTGTGTGTGTGTGTGTGTGTGCGTGTATGTGTACACGTGTGTGTGTATCTGTGTACGCAAGTGTGTGTGTGTGCATGTGGGTGAGTGTGTGTGCATGCGCAAGTTTGCGCGCGTTTGTGTATGTCTGCGTGCGTGTGTGTGCGTGTATGTGTGTGCGTGTGAGCCTGCGCGAGTGTGTGTGTGAGAGAGAGACTGCCTTGCCTGTCTGTCTGTCAGTGTGTCTGTTTGTCTCTATCTATCTATCTGTCTGTCTGTCTGTCTGTCTGACATACGCAGACAGTGTGTCTGTGAGTCTGGCAGTGCTGTGAAATGGTGGGAATGTGCAGCTCTGTGTGAACACAACCTGGCGGGGTCTGTCTGTCAGACTGCATCACCAGGCTTTCCCAGGACTCCATTTTGTATCTGTCATCATAAAAACATACGCTCACATCAGGTGGAGAGCAGGCTGTCGACTCATTCTGTGAGTCAGGGCTCTGCGCCAAACAGCCAATCCGGAAGAAACAGGGCGTTTCTAAGCTCAACGCAAAAACAACTACAGGTGGTCAGATTCCAGAAGGAAAGGTAATGTGTCCGAAACGATGCACCTGATTAAACATCACCTGGACATGACCCTTCCGGTCAAACAGGAAGGACAGGAAGGTCTGGCTGCTGTTTGGATCTCCCAGGCCAAATGGAGATGAATGACCATCATTTTGGACACATTACCTTAGCTTCTGGAATCTGACACCTGCAGTTGTGTTTGCGGTGAGCTTAGAATCTTGCTGATTCTTCCGAATGGGTTGTTTGTCCAGCTGCGCCGTGCACAGTTTATTTCAACTCACTTCAATTCAAGTGTATTTGTATTGCTCTTTTCTCAGCAGACTGTCCCAAAGACGCTTTACAGAGTAACAGAAGGGAAGAAAAAATGGGAATTATCAGCCCTAAGCCCCCAAATAGCATACGAGGTAAACAACTCCCTAGTAGGAGAAAAAACCTTAAACATTTGCGAGAAAAACCTCTTGAGAGGAAAAAATCTTGAGAGGAACCTGGCTATATGAGGATGGCCTTCCTCACTGGCCTCTAGGTTGAGTTGGTTACAGTTAATTTATTAAACTAGCAGGTAATCTAGAACGTCCACATGGATGGATGGAGAGTATGCAGTTGAGAGGGGAGGGGGATGAATCTGTAGCTCCAGGATGTGTGGAAGCGTGGGCATGAACCAGGAGACAGGAGAGAAGCAGGGCTGCAGCGGTCTGTGATATCTGGGCGGGGGTTTGTCTGTGCCTGTATTTTCCAACGCTTTGTCGCCGGTTCCCCTCAAAGTGTTTTTTTTTTTCCCTCTTGCAGAACCGATCTCATTTAGCCTGCTAAAAACAGAACAGGCCTACGCCATCCAGTCTAGCGCGCGGGTCTGCGTGCAGAGTTTGAGAAATTAGCCCTGAGTGCATCGATGCATGGCGGGAATCGTAAAAGAGCGGGAAAGGCAACTTGGCGGAGTTATTACCGCCAAACGGATCGTCGATAACGCACCGTAGGTGGGGGGGGGGGGGGGGAAGGTTGCTTGGCAACTGCTTCAGATGAAGAACAGTAGACCCAGGGGTGGAGAATGGGAGGCGTGTAACAGCTGCTGTCTGAATGCTAACTGGAGGACCCAGAGCTCATTAGGCGAATGGTGGTGGCTATCCCACAGGAGTCAAGGCTGACCACAGTAGCCCTGCGCTGTGTGCGGGCAGCCTGTAGCCTGGTGGCTCAGGTACAGGACTGGGACCCGGAAGGTTGGTGGTTCACGCCCCGGTCAGTGCAGCTTTTCAGCAAGGCCTTTAACTCCACATTCCTCCTGGGGCGATTGTGCCCTGTTGCAGTCTAATCAACTGTAAGTCGCTTTGGATTAAAGTTTCATTATTATTATTTGTGGTCTTGGGGCTTCAGCTCTCTGCTTCTCGTCCTTTGCATTGGTTTGCCAGTCCCTGTGCCAGCTGGCCTTTTAAGTCATTGTGGAATCCGAATGTAAGCAAAGTGAGGTTTGTGTTTGAGATTTCAGACTTAATGTGTGTGTGTGTGTGTGTGTGGTTGCAGCTCAGGCTCAGTGTATGTGTGTTGAGTTCAGGCCAGCTGTGTGTGTGTGTGTCTGTGTATGTGGAGGGTTCAGGCTGTGTGTATGTGGAGTGTTCAGGCTCTGTGTGTGTGTGTGTGTGTGTGTGGAGTTCAGGCCAACTGTGTGTGTGTGTGGACTGTTCAGGCTCAGTCTGTATGTGTGTGTGTGTGTGTTGTGTGTGTGTGTGTGAGAGAGATCAGGCCAGCTGTGTGTATGTATGTGTGTGTGTGTGTGTACTGATCGCTAGCTGGATGCTGTTGTGGGATAACTGCCCTTTTCACTCTGCATGTCACCCTAATGCCGCCCAGCTGGCAGTTTGGCATTCCCGAGCGAAGCGATGGATATTCTCCAGTTTTGGCACCACACCGCTCCCACTGGGTCTGTCTCTGCAGTCCCTGGAAGGCTGAAGTCTCTGGATCGATTATTACGCTTCCCCCATTGTGGTTTGAAACCACAGACCACAATGCACTGCGTCCCTCTGTACTTTCGTCTGGGCGCCGAAAAGGAGAAAGCTGATCTGGTCGTCCTCATCCGTTTGCAGCCAAACAAGTGTCATACGTTTGCAGTTCACAACATAAGCCAGGAGCTGGATTAATATTTTACTGTCTGTGTGTGGGTACAGTAATATCGAAACCTGTGTGGGCTAAGTGTCCTGACACAGCTCAATGTCTGCTTGTTTGTTCTGGTATCATTTCCTTGTTGCTCCTGCTTTCTGCAGCTCAACACTTTTCGATAGCGGTGAACTGTCCCCGTATTTTATCTTTCTTTATCTTCATCCATCCATTCTTTACTGTGTCACACGTGCCGGTGTCATCAGATCGGATCTGACAGGCGACCGAGAGGAGGAACATCGCGGCATGAATCCCACCGGTGGCACTGTAACCTTTTCCTCTGTGACGTGTAAAGGGCTTGTTTGGTTAGCGGCCCATTGCTGTCAGTGGGTGGCGGGGTGGTCTGCCTGCCAGCCCCTCCCACATCAGGTCAGGTTGCGTCTGACCCCCCCGGGCTTGGCTGTGTGAGTTGGGGGGTGGGGGGGGGGGTGTCTCATGCAACCAGACCACTTTGCCCTCCATTTCATGCACACCTCACACTACCCACCGTGCTGTCCTGTCTGCACCAGGAGATTTATTATCAATGTCAAAGACGGGGGGAAGAAATGTTATTTAATTTAATTAAGTATCTGTGGCTCCCGTATCTGTTCACCTGCATGACGCATGGTTCCTCATTACCTCTAACTGAATGAACACCTGGACCCGCCCACCTGGTCCTTACTGGTCGCTGCAGAGGGCGAGATATTTTTTGGGTTACGGGGAGGTCGGGGGAAAAGCAGGGAAGCAGGGTGGTGACAGTTTTTTTGACCATTTTCAACATTTCTGTTTAGTGTTTGCTATGCGTTTCACCTTCGGAATGTTTTCATTTGAACAGCGTATTAAATGGCATTTTGTTGCTTAAGTAAAGAAGCCACATGCACTTGTATAGTCAGAAGCTTGGTGTGTTTATGAATGGAACTGAAATGCATTAAGAAGGGCCTGCCTCCACTGGAACCCGGCTCAGGTGGCTGCCGTGGAAACGGGGGTTCTTAAACTCGTCCTGCTGGGGTTTTCTGTGCTTTGCTCTCTGTCAGCAGCTGATTGAAGCCTTTAGCAGAAGCTCAGTCTCTCTAGCCCACCTGTTACCACCTGTGCCCAGAAACACGCCACAGCCCCCTGATGTAGAGTTTGAGCCGCGCGCTGTAAGAGGTGCCCGGAATGTTCTGTGGCTGATATGAAATCGTTTGGACAGGCTTGCAAAGAGCTTTGAAGTCGGGCGAATTCGGTTTCTCCGCTTGGTTGCGGTCGGTGCGCCAGCGCCCAAACTGAGCCGCGTTGCTGAAGGCTTCGTCTCACATTCCTCTCATTTCAGGGTCCAGTTTCATAGTGCTTCACAATCGCTCCATCTTTTGTTTTTGTACTGGCAGAGAATTGCCTCAAGTTTTTTTTTTTTTTTTTTTTTTTTACTTGTAAGACAGATATTTATAGACTGGAACTACTCATTAAATTTCACCAAGTTTATTTTCCTACTCAGTTATTATGCATCTTTGGTCTTTCAGTTCTCTACTTTTTTGCATTCATTTACATTCAAATTTCTTTCTGTTATTATAAACCCTTTGAACCTGTCCTGAAAAGCCCTGTCCTCTTCCTTTCTTTATTTCTTTCTTTCTCTTTCATCTTCGTCTTCATCCTCCTTCAGGTTCATCCGCATCTTCCTCATCCCCCCCCCCCTCCCCCATCTGACCCAGTCCGTTGGCAGACTTCTGGTGCACATCGCTGGGGCCACTGCTCACCGCATCGCTCGCTGACTGTGGAAGTAGACCGCAGATGGACCTGAGCTGAGCTCACTATGGATAACTTTTCTTTGTGATTAAAAACTACTTTAACGACTCCGCGGTGCAGTATGACCGCAAAGCAATAACAATCACAGAAGAAGAATCATCATGGTTTTCATAGCCGTCTGAGTTATTGCCTCGGTGTTAATGGTGAAATGTTCCTGCACGTGTCCTGGCTCCCAGCTGTGGAAGTCGTGCACTGCGCTCCAGTCAAAGATGGATGCTGGAGTTTATTTCGTGTTTTAAAGCGGATTCTTTCGCTCGGCCTGACGGCCTCGGCGCGGGCTGTGTGTGAAAGCCGCGTTCAGTCACACAGCTGCGATTTCGGGCGGCGGGGCTGTTGACTGAAACATTATCTCTGAGCCTGGTTTCTTGAGCGAGATTAAAACGGTATAGCAGGTGACTCAGAGGGCCGCGTAGATAACGCGGCTGACGTCAATCTCACGGAATGGCTAATCTTCGCACCCCCACCTCTCCCTCTCTGCCGCTGTGGCTAATTAAGGAGCCGCTAAGGGCCCGGGATCTGCGCGGTGTCGCTCTGACGGTCCCGCGGGTGCG
>NW_026911796.1:0-9936 GCF_963692335.1 Osmerus eperlanus
TGAAACCCTTATAAACAAACAAATGTGGTTTGTCTGGGCGGTGGTAATGGCGGCGTGTGTGAATGTGTGTGGGTGTGCGTAAGCCTGTGTGTGCGCATGGGTGCACGTGTATGTGTGTGTGTGTGTAAGTGTGTGTGTGTGTACAGGGTGTGTGTGTGCGTGTACAGGGTGTGCGTGTGTTTGTACAGGGTGTGTGTGTGTGTGTGTGCGCCTGCCTGTGTGACTTTTCCAGCGTTGGGCGTGATGGTGCTCTCTAACCCGACGCTGTGCCCTGCCATGACTGCCACTCCCTGATCATCATAATGAGCCTCCGTCGCACGCCGGGGTCAGAGGTCGTGGCCATTATCCTGAGCCGCCCCATTAAAACGGGCTCTGCCCTCCATCACCGCCATATCCAGTTTAATCACTCTGAACCACAATTAGTGGATGGAAATTATTTAGATATAATCACAGGCAAAACAGGTCGCTCGCCGGGTTGACTCGATATCTGGGATTGCAAAGGAGTGGATGGGATGGAGGCCTTGCAAACTGGGATCAGGTCGTCGAGTGATTAGTCGCATCAACGTATTCCCCGTCAAACTGACCGCAGTGATGTTGTTTGGGTGTGGGGTTGGCGCGGGGGGGCGGGGCGGGCGGTGTTGGCGCGGGGGTGACAGGGATAATTACATACTGCCGGGGGATGACATGGCTGCTGTAGCTCCTGTGACCTCACTGTCACCAGCAACCCTCTGCCCTCTCCACCACCCCACGTCCGCAGGGTCCCCTCCAGACACCACACACACACACACACACAAACGCTCACACACGCACATCTGACACAAAAGCTCAAATGCACATACACACACCTACACACGCAGGCATGCAAACACACACACGCCGACACACTGTGAAACTCCAAAGCATCAATACATGCTAGAAGATACACACAATCTAAAATATAACGACAAAACCCCCCCTCCCACCCACCCGCCCAACCACCCTCCCTCCCCTCACACACACCTAGACACAGACAGAAACACACAGCCTGGGGGGGGGGGGGGGGGGGGTGTCGATCGGCGCGGGAGAGAGGCGGCCGGCGAGCTCCGAGCGGCTCCGTAAAGACGCCGTCAGACCCTGGGCCCCGTTGGTCTGCCCGTCACCACGGGGGCTCCCCGCCGCTGTCCCCGGCCCGGGCGGAGGGAGAGCGCCGGAGCGCCTGCAGAGGAGGGTTGTGACGTCTCGGCTCCCCCATGCACTTCCTCCCGAGGGCCGGCTCCCGGTGGGCTGCGTGTGTGTTTCTGCTTCCTGTGAGCGCCGACACGCCTCGTTAAGGCGGAGCGCCTTCTTCTCCGCCCCGGCCTGGCAGGTGCCGCTGTCCCCGCTCTCCTGGGGGCCAGCCCCACCCCCCGCCAAGATTCACGGTGCAACTGAATTACTGTGGTTTTCCTCTGTATTAACGTGTCATTAGGACGGGAGAGAGAGAGAGGGGTGCTGTGTGACTGGTCTGTGTAACACGTGTTCATTAGTTGATAGCGATATTCCCTCGCAGGTACAAGGTTGTTTTGGATTTATTTTCCGTTGGGTTAGTGTTAATTAGTCCTTGATATTTCTCTTTTGCTGCATTCCTCTGCTTCTCTGCATGTTTCCCCCCCCCCCCCCCCCTCTCCCTCCGTCCTGTGTGGACGTGAGTGGGACCCAGCGGACCCTCCCATGCCCCAGTCATCCGGTGCACTCGTCCGTGCCCGCCCGCCCGCACGCTCGGCCCGCCGTCTCCCCCCTCCCATTAACTTCAATTAAAGTGACGGTTCATCAGTGTACTGGATGACTCTGTCACGGGCTTGGAACCAGTATTTATCTGATTACTCTTAATGGGAAAAAGTACGATAAACAAATTAAATTATCCCTGACCTATTTCCAATGGAGGATGGCGTGGATTATGATTATTAATGTCACTCTTAAAAGTCCGGGGAAAGGAAAACCCCCCTCACTAATCACCCTGACACGTTATGGATAAGACAAGGCAAATAAACACACATTAATATTCACGGTAATGAAGGAGTGGGACGCGGCAGGAGAAAGGCCAGAGTCTCTGTGACTGATGCTGGAGATGAACACCCCCTGTTGAGTCCTCATTGGCCATCAATTCTTCATCGAGTCTCCACTTCTCCTCATATTGATGAAGGGCGCCGCTCGTGGGGGCTGTGTACTCAGGCAGACGCGTACGAGGAGAAGAACACAGATGGAGATGGATTTAATTAAATCCGGAGTCTGACTATATGAAGATTGAGGAAGGTAATTTAAGATGAATGCTCACCATGCGTGCCCGAGCCCCTTGTCTGAGTGGGTCTGCTCAGGGCTGCTTCCTCCTTCAGAGGGCTGAGTGGGAAAAGCAACAGCGCCCTCTGTGGGTGGTTGTGTAGAAGCGTGGTGGTTGCTGGCTGTGCTGAGGCGGAGAGCCTGGTGTAGTGTCATCCAAGATAAATGGAGGAGAGTGCTGTTTGGGAGCAGAGTACACAGTCCAAAAAGAACTCAGGTAAATCTGTAGAGATCAAGCAATTCACTTGAGTTAACCTCTGCTGAGAACAAATGATTGCTATTCCATGACTGAGTGTTTCTTCATATAGAGCTGTCCATTTGGTGTTTCTGTTCGTATTCATGTGGACATGTTTTCCGATGTGGAAGTTTCTTTCATTATTGTGTGTCTGTCGCTCACTCCTCTTTCTAATTCGCTCTGTCTTTTTTCTGCGTGGACTCTGTTGTGTGTCCTCTTTTGTGTGTGCATGCGCATGTGTGCAAATATACACCCATATGTATCTGTGTGTATATGTACATGTATATGTGTGTGTGTGTGTGGAGGGAGGGAGGGAGGGAGGGAGGGGGAAGCTGTGTATCTTTGTGTGAGTGAATATGTCTTTGTACCTCTTTGTGAGTTTGTGTGTGTGTGTGTGTCAGTCTGCGCACGCGCGCGTACATTTCTGCCTGCACTGTGTCTCCGAGAGTTCACTGACTCCAAAGGATCGATGAAGGGGGGAGATTCGGAGCCAATTATTTTCAGCTTAATGGTCCCTGGGGTCCAGGGGTTGAACAACAACAAAACGCCTTCAAGAGAGATCCATTCTGGACAAGCCAGCTCTGCCATCACCACGGCAGCAGACGTGAACTCCCAGCCCTCTGGAGCAGACTGAAAACAGCAGCTGGGAACACCGGCGCTGGAGTGGCACTTCCTTGCCAACACACACACACACACAGACACACACTCCGACAAACTCCTCTGCCCGGTTGCGGCTGAAGAAGCGTCCGTCTGAGAAGCCGCTGGTGTCTTCTTCCCCCCTGACGACAGAGCTCGGTGGGACTGCCGAGGGTTGGGCGACGACACGTTGCCAGGCCGCGCGAGTCACCGGGAACGAATACCGACACATCGCGTTGCTTCTGAGAGCAGCGTCTTTCGAGAGAGAGAGAGAGAGAGAGAGAGAGAGAGAGAGAGAGAGAGAGAGAGAGAGAGAGAGGGGGGGGGGGGGGGGGGGGAAACCAAGGCGTGTTTGCCGTTCATTCCCAGCGTACTGG
Organism: Osmerus eperlanus; assembly: GCF_963692335.1. NCBI lineage: Eukaryota > Metazoa > Chordata > Actinopteri > Osmeriformes > Osmeridae > Osmerus > Osmerus eperlanus. Next base: position 3,544 of record NW_026911796.1, read on the forward strand.
TGGATGTTTGGGATGAAGAGAATAAAAGGAGAGGGTCTCCTCTGATAATTGTCTTTGGGGGATGATGGTGATGAGGGGGATGGGTCGTGTGTGTGTGTGTGTGTGTGTGGGGGGAGGGGGGGAGAGGGGTGGACGATCCAGCCTGCTGGGAGGGATGCGGGCCCAATATTGTCTCCTCCACCAGGTTCCTGAGCAGCGGGATGCCAGGTTCTTGAAAGCAGTCCCACCGGGCGGCTCCCAGGCGCCGCTCAATGAGGAGCCGCTGGCGACATTTTCCCCAACAGCTTATGGCTCATCAACTATTTAGATATGCACTTAACGCTCCTGGGGAACTAAACATCTAGCTACCGGCTGGGGGGAGGGAGGGGAGGGGGGCGGAGGGGGTGGTTGGTATGTGTGTGTGTGTTTGTGCGAGGGGGGCGGAGGTGCTCATCAAAACAATAAAACAGGTAGCGGAGATGAAAATGTACACGGAAAACGTTTACGGGCGACGGTGCCGATTTTGTTCCCGCGGAACGGCAACAAAACACACGTGCGTCTCCGATCAGAGCGCCTGCGGCCCTGTGGAGACGGGGTGGAGGGGATCCAGGAAGCAGAGCTTGGCTCGTCCCCGTGTCAGCCGAGACTCAGAGAGAGGGAGCCGTGGTCTCTGGAGCTCTCTGCCTGTTAGCCAGTCCCCAGGCACACCGCTATGCAGAGTATCCTTCTACTAGCCTGGATAGACACACTACAGGCCTGGTCCACAGACATTGTTTCTCTCTGTATCTGCTCACTGTTCCCATCCACCCACCACCCCCCCCCCTTCTCCCTGTTCTCACCCCCCCCTCCTCTATGCCCCCCTTCTGCCCCAGCCTCCCTGCCTCCTCCCCCCAGCCCCTCTCCCTCCATCTTCAAGTCCTCCCCAGACTCCCACAGGCAACTCCACAAGGGGTCGCATGATGAATGAGCAGACAGTCGGCAAGACCTGTGTGTGTGTGTGTGTGTGTGTGTGTGTGTGTGTGTGTGTGTGTGTGACTGTGTGCGTGTGTGTGTGCGTGTGTGTGTGCGCTAGTGCGTGTGTGTGTGTGTGTGCACTAGTGTGGGTGTGCGAGTTTGTGTTGGTCAGGGAGCAATGACCACAGCCGCCAAAACGATCACAGTGGGATTCATTATGGCGACAGACAAGGCCGCCTTTAAAACACACGCTATGTGCGTATTATTTTGTGTGGGTGTGTGTGTCTGACAGGCCCTCCACTAAAACGGTGTCTGAGGAGTACACACTGAATGGGACAGAATAAACAACTGTCCGTGTGTAGGTTTGATAAATTATTTGCATCCCTGAGAAAGCAGCATCGACACTGTTTATGCCCGCACCTGCTGTACTCAGTGCTTAAAAAAATGATTTATGTGCTGTGGTCACGTTGGATTGCAGCGCTATTGGGCTTGCGTCTTTTGGGACGTAAAGTGGTGGTTACAAAAAGCTGCGGGCCTCATTTGGGAGACGACACACAGACACAGAGGAGCAGGGTGGAAGTGGACCAGGCTAACTCCTGTCTGTCCAGATAACGCTTGCATCCCTGGGTTGCCTCTCCCAGTCGGATGAGTTATGGACACCCTCCCTGGAGAGGATGAGGCTCCTAGGGTTTACACACACACACACACAGCAACACAAGGCTCGAGAGTCAGAGTTGAAGCTAAAGAAACTCTAATAATCTACCTCTAGATGCATGAAAGTGGTAACTGAAAATAACCAGGAGTGAAATGAAGTGATAAAAATGTTGGCATATTCAGTTTTACACTGATGAGGAGTGCCAATTATTTATTTTTTTACTTATTAATACTCATTTCATCACGCTTCTTTTAATCTTTCTACTCACCGGCTGCAGTCAGCTGTAGAACGCTACTCTTGATTTATCAGTTGTCTAAGCTTGTCTTGGCAACACATTGCATCATTCTCCCCAAAGTGTCCCCGAGCATGTCCCAGATATCAGTTTCTCCACGATGCGAGCACGAGTGTCACAGTCGGATTTACATAGTGTGCCTCAACAACACAGACACCCAGCGGTACCAGCAATGCCACAGACCATCTCAATATTTCATAGTCGTATGAAATATGCCTGAGTGTGTGCTCGGCATCTGCCATCTTCGGGGGCTCCGCTAGCCCCCAGGAGAGCCGTTTGATCTGTAATTGAGAAGTGTGCTGAATTAATCAGCAGTTTACCCGTATTTTAATTGAAATAACACTTTTTCAAAAAAACAGCGCTTAAGCGGCGAACGTCACCACTCATCTCTGTCTTCTTGTCATTCTTATATTGTCGATTTTGGTCTGTGTCGCTCCCTAATGGTCCGCCGAGATTCGGAGAACATTACAATGTTTTCGTGATTGAAGTGGGTTTGTTACTGATCACGGAATATACGCCGGGGTGTGCAAGGGGGGGGGACGTCTTTGTCTTTTCACAAGGCCGTTTATTTATTTGTTCTTATGCGTTTGTGTGTCGCACGTGTGCTTATTTGCCATCTCGCCTGCATCTGGTGACTGGTGGCGTACGAACGCGCTGCAGGAACACGGAGGATATTTCCATGTCTTGTCGCATTAGCATTTTGCTCAGCCTGCCTCTGGCTTCTGCGGCTCGGGTGACTGGATGGCACCATTACCACCCACAGGCCTTTGGCTTGTAACCTCCATCTCCAAGCCCATCTGCCCTCCACCCTCCCACTATAATGCTGAACGATTACGGCTCTTACCTCCCTCTCTCTCACCCCCTCACCCCCCCCCCCCCCCCCCAGCCCTGTACAGCCCTGAGACTCAGCCTACCAGCTCCACCACTTGACAGCTCCACAGCCCGCTGGTGAACCCCGTACGCGGTGCATCGGCACAGGACTCCGGCTGTGCTCCACGCAGCAGATGTCCTGGCAGGATGGCCTGAACCACGGCCAGACGAGGGGACGTCAGCCTGCAGTGTCAGCAGGGTGGCAGGGACACACACTAAAAGGGCCCTGATCCGCTCGATGGAACCGTCCCAGACGCGCTCTGTCGCCGTGGCAGCGTGGTGGTGCCATGTTCCAGAACCTTCCTCGTGGGCTCTCCTCACAGGTAAAAAAAGTTCAGTTCAGTTTTTTTTAAATCCGTCTTTTCATTCGTCGACGTCGCCGTGGCTCTGTGCACGTGTGACAGGGGGGATGTATTTATAACCGTTGCGTGCACTCTTAAAACAAAAGCACGGAGGTATCTCGCACACCTTCCCCCGTGACAACGGCAATAGCTGAGGTGATATAATGAATTGTTGCGGTGCGGATCAATGTCTCGGCGAGGAAGGGAGAGAGAGAAGGAGGAGGGGGGGAGGAGGGGGGAGTCTCATTGTTCCTGCGCTCTGTGTTTCCTCTCTTCAAGGGAGATCCCCGGCCGCCGCCATGACGGATGGCGAGCGTTCTGGAGTGGCCGTTTGGTACTTGGCATCAGCGCCGAGCGGGAGCTCAGGGCCCCGTCAGGCCGGAGACGACGGCCGTCCCCCGGCGCTCTCCAGGCGGCCCCGCACTCCCCCCCCCCCGCACCCCCCTGGGGGGCCTCCACTCTGCCTGGGAGGAAAGGAGCCGCCATAAATCAACCCATCCGGGGGGGGCTCGGCGGTGCCCCGCCATCCATCTCAGCCCGGGTCTCCGCTGGGGGGGGGGAAAGGGTGGAGGGGGGGTTTAAGGGGCGGGGTCGGGGTATCCAGGGAGGGCCGGAAGGAGCAGGGGCTCAGTGTGGGTCACCTGAGAGAACCGGAGCGGGAGGAGCCGAGCCTGATGAGGCTGATGTCTGGGTGGGTTTTCCGCCGAGCCGGTGGATGACCAGAATAGAACGACCAGAGGCTGAGACAGATCAGGAGTGAGGCAGGGGTACTTCAGAGCGAGTTTGTGCGCCTGTGGCTGTATCCGAGGGAACTTGGGTCTTCAAACGTGGCGGTAGCCAGCGCGCCGGGACCCCGCAGACGGTGGCAGGGCCCGGGGGCGGGGTTTAGACGAGAGCTGAGGCTTCAAAGACCCCAGACGCGACTGCAGGGCACAGCATCTGGGGCAAAGTGTCTGATCTGCACCCCTCCGCCGCGAAGCCCCTCAACCCACCGACCACTTCTCCGAGGGATGGAGGGGAGAGGAAGGGGAAAGAGCGAGCGGGAAAAGGGGAGAGAAAGATTTCTCAGTTCCCTGCCGCCCCGCTCCCCTCGATTCCCCTCTCCAGTGCAAACAGCAGAGCCAAGGAGCGACGAGTGGAGAAGTTGCCATTATAGCCCGTCACACTTCTTAAACATCCGGCTCCATCTACCCTCTCCTCCTGGGAGTGAAAACCAGAAATGTGCCAAAAGCTACAGAATAAATATCAGGCCTACTCTTCAAATGAATGCTAATTTTCTCCCTTTCTCTCTCAAACTTTGTTCACATATTGATGCGTTCTGCAATCAACTTCAATGGCACGAGCCATCTCGCTGTGAGAGAAAGAGAGAGAGAGAGAGAGAGAGAGAGAGAGAGAGAGAGAGAGAGAGAGAGAGAGAGAGAGAGAGAAAGAGGAGAGAGAGATGGAGGGCGGAAAGAAACAAAGTGAAACGGGGGTCCCGGATTATTTTCTTCAGCGGCAACCACAACGCCGCTTTCATTAGACCCCCATTAATTAGGCTTTCTTGAGCTCATTTGCAAGTCGATGGCCAGGCTTTAGGACAGGGGGCTTTGAGCCGCACCCCTGTGATCTCGGGGTCCTCCAGCCCCTCTACCCTCGCACGCTGGATGCAAGCCTTCCTGACAATTAGTACAAAAGAGATTCATGTTCCGTATAGCCCGATACATTATTCATATTTTCTCCTCACTTAAATAAATCATAATGTTCTTGAGGGTTTTTGCTTAAACTCCTCTCTCTCCCCCCCCCCCCCCCCCCTTCCCCACACATCTCAGATAATATCCAAATGAGAGGAGCTGGAAAGGAATGACCTTGGTGCATATTTGGGTCATTTCCTGAGCAGCATCAGACCAGTTTAAACCCCTCCCTAATTGAACACAGGGACAAAAGAGCGGAAGACAAGGCCGGCCGTCCTCGCGTCCATTTTTAGCAAAGGGGCTTTTCCTCGTCGCGTCTAAAAATAAACCTTTTTTTTGGGGTTGTGGCATGAATTCAACCAACGCTTTGTCCTTCACAAGATGGCCCTGTGAAACCCCAGAGACAGCCTGCGTCTCTCAGAGTCTCACCAGAGCTTCGTCTCCTCGTACGAGCGAGTCCGAGGCCTCGCCTCTCCCGGCGCACGCGGCCTGTGCTCTCATGTCGGCTTCATTGATCTATTAGCTCTGTTATGTGGGGCTAACATGGACTCACAGGCGAGCAGGCATCTCAATGATTTAACAGCCCTTTGTACTATTATTCATCTCGTCTGAGGGGAGCCACAGACCAGCTGAGATTCTTCATCTTTTATGACGACTTGAGGCCCATCGACAGACACCAGGCACTTCCATCGAATACTTAAGGGACCCAATTCACATGGATATGAAGATGGTATTGGACACTGTGGACTTCAGTGGAGATTTATGGAAAAATCGGACATCTTTCTTTCATTCTGAATGTTTTTTTTCTGTCGAGGCTTGAATGTTGTCAATCTCATTTGGGGTGATTTTTCTTCCTCGTCAACGTCAATGCTCTTGCTGCTCATTGGTGTGATGGACGTTTGTTTTTCCTTGCTCGTCAGTTTGTGACATATCACGGGGCCACAGTGACATGATATCATGAGACAGATGTTGGCATATTTCCTGGGATGCGCGTCATGTGTTTGTTAAGCCATCAATGCCCACCTGACAGCTGTTTTACAACAGCATCTCCGCCGGCATAACATGAACCCGTCATCAGATTGCGCGCTTCGCGTTAGTCGAACCTCCCCCGCCCCGTCCCCTCGGAAGTGTGCGTTTCCGCGTTGCAGGATCGCGGCGCCGCGGGTTCTGCGCCGCAACGAGGTGTCCAGCCAGGAGATCTGAGGGCTCTCGCTAACACAGCGCTGTCAATGAGCCTCGGCAGGAACAGGTAGAGCAATTAGCCCTGAGATGACATGTTTATCTGTCAACCAACAGTACGGGAGGGAGGGAGGGAGGGAGGGAGGGAGGGAGGGAGGGAGGGAGGGAGGGAGGGAGGGAGGGAGGGAGGGAGGGAGGGAGAGGGCTCCCCCACTTCTGTGTATGCTATTAGGCTACCTCACACTCACAACTCATTTCCAGCCACGAAAAAAAAAAAAAGAGAATGTGTGCATCCATTCCCCTATCCAATTAGGAAGTGATTCCCTCTTCTTCAGCATTTATTGCACCTATTCAGTATTCTGCTCCCTGCTATCAGTTACCATAACTAGACTGCACAAAGAGCAAATGCACCATTTGCTGTGATTTGTTGCCCCGCTTGACCACCTCTTT
>NW_026911797.1:0-11266 GCF_963692335.1 Osmerus eperlanus
GGAGAGACATATCCCTTCCCTCACTCCCTCCTTCTAATGTTGGGTCCTGTGATATGCTCTCTTGTTTACTCGTCTCTGTCTCTCTCTCTCTCTCGTCTCTCTCTCATCTCTCTCTCACCCTCATCAGTTTCGTGTTTACAAATCCAGCTACATTTGTCATTCCTCATGTTGTGAACACTTACACTGCAGTCTGGTTCTCTTCCTAGACAGCGCTGGACACGGGACAAAGATGGAGAGAGATGGAGAGAGATGGGAGAGAGATGGAGAGAGATGGAGAGAGATTGAGAGAAAACAAAGGGGTGAGAACGAGGGATATGGAAGAAGAGGGAAAGTTGAACGTTACACTCTTCAGCATCTCAGAGGAAGGAAAGATGTAAGTCGAAGAGATGACCATATCCGTTTCCTCCGTGTGTGTTTGTGTGTGTAGAAATGTGTGTGTGTGTGTGTGTGGTGTGCAATCCACTAACTGCCTACAGGTGCAATCATAGGATGAGGCATATCCACCAATCACCATGCATGCCCTTTCACCTCTCATCACAGACCACTTGTGACATTTTCTCCCTACCCGTCAGGTAGACTCCAGCTCTCCTCTCCCTCCATCCCTCTCTTTTACTCACCCCCCGAAGGAGCTTGGCATATTAATCATTATGACATCCTAATCGGTACTTCTCCAAGTCCTCTCTGCACTGTGATTCGATATGCAGATTTGCCCAGTAGCGAGGAAAAAGAGAGGAAAAGATGAGAGAAGAGCGACCGAGAGAGAGAGAGAGGAAGCGTTGTTGACCTTCGCCTATCCCCATGGTAACGGCAAGTTACCCGATGGATTGTTTCTGCGCTAAGTCAAGTGGGCCAATCCCTGGGCTTTAACGCTTGCTTCTCGCCGAACGAAGCTTCTCGAAAATCTAATTTAGGGGATTATCTCTCTATTGATTTCACTTAAACTCACTCTTCTACTTTACTCAGTTTTTTCTTCTTCCGTGGCTGGTTGTGATAACAGTCAAATTCAGGCGTCGTGATTCCCCTACACGGCTGCGGAAGGCTCAATGACTACAGACTAGCCTGCGAACACTGTGTGTGTGTGTGTGTGTGTTTTGTGGGTTTGTTCACTTTTAATCTTTTGTTCGTGTTTCTGTGCACTTGTGTTGTGTGTGCATCATTAAAGGGTATTAATCTCCGTGTGTGTGCGTTCATGTGTGTTCAAGCACCACACACGGGTATCATCATCCCTGTCATTAATATTCCTCTGTGTTCATTGAGCAGGAACAGATTAGCAAGGAAATGATTACCATGTAAGGAGACCACAGGAGTCCAACTAAACAGCCTTAAACCCTTAGCATAAGCTAACTCATTACGGCACAGCTAAAGCTAGTGTATTAGCATTAGCATAAGCCTGTTTTCTATTGACTGAGCATCTTCAGTTGTACAGTTCAGGGTAGTATTAGCGTGTTTCCTATTGAGCGAGCATCTTTCATTTTGGCATTAGCATTAGTGTTAGCATTAACATGTTTCCCATTGAGTGAACATCGTTAGTTTCCGCATTAGTGTTGTTAGCATTAGTGTTTTTACCATTGAGTTAACATCATAGTTTTGCAATGTGTTGTCCATGGAATAAACATTGCCAGTTTAAGCATTAGTGAGTTTTCTTAAGAGTCAACATTATTAGTTTTGTCATGTCCTGAATTACAGTTTTTGTTTGACCTCCTTTGGACTTGGCCTTGGAAACACACGGCAACAGGTTGTCATGGTAGCATCATTATCTTGGTAAATACCATTCTCTGAGTCTCACAAAGACAATTTGTGTGTGTTCATGTGTATCTACATCTGTGTATATATGTGTCTTTGAGTGTGTGAGAGAGTAATCTCATCTCACAGCCCATAGATCAAACACTATAGCAGCTGCCTGGCCATATCTTTGGCCCACCCAGGTGAAATCTTTCTCCCTTTTACCCCACCCATCCTTCCTCTCTCTATGTAATCCACCCATCTCTCTCTCTCTCTCTCGTAGGGAGGCACCAGACGCTAACAGTTGCCATGGCAACGTGACAGAAAAGCCTGAACAAGAGAGGGAGGCAGAGGAGAAAAGAGAGGGAGAAAATGAAAAAAAGAGAGAAAGGGGGAGAGAGAGAGAGCAAGGGGGAGAGAGAGAGGGTGGGTTTTAAAGCTGACATCAGCTATGTCGATACGTTGCCTGGCAACACCCAACACTAATGAAGGTAACTGATTGATAACACAGGGTGTGTGTGTGCGTGTGTGCGCGTGCGTCTGGTTCTATAGAGGTCTCAATAGGCACCTTTAAGAGAACCAGTAAATGGAGAGAGACGAACAATTGAGATAAGAAAGGAGACTTACTCCTATATACACCCTTCACACCTGTAAGGGCTCTCTGGGGGTGTGACCTCTACACACGCACGCACACACACACACACACACACACACACACACACACACACACACACACACACACACACACACACACACACACACACACACACACACACACACACACACACACACACACAGTAAAGAAACACGCAGTGACACAAGAGAGTGGTGCTTAACATTTTTGTTTGTTTTTTTAATCAACATTTTTTTTCCAAAGCAGGAATGTACTAGTTTTTTCCTCTCTTTTGAAGTGTGTTGGGGAGAAGGGGTAGGGAGGGGGTGGGGTACAGGGGTCAGAGTGATAGGGGATGGGGAGGGAGAAAGAGAGGAAGGGCGGAGGAGAGGACACAAAAATAACCATCATACACACAACGGTGTCCTGATACAAAGTCTCAACACGTCACGTATACGAGAGCCAACTCCCTCCTCGGTCCGCACTAACTGGCTATTGGCACAGAGAAAACACACACACACACTCTCTATCTCTCACACGCGCGCGCGCGCGCACACACACACAGATCAACAGAGGCGGGAGAAGGAGGTGTGCATTTTCACAAAAACAGAACTTGTCCTTTCGTTTTGAAATGCAAAACTCAGCAACGTTCATGATAAAGCCAACACATTGAGAACAGTCGAAGCAACCAGAGAGAGTGTGTGGAACTGAGAACAAGAGAGACACACAACCTTTTTCTGAATCAAAACACCAACAATGAGAACAAAAACAAGTCCAAAAGATTTCCAACCACAGAGAGAGAGAGAGACAAAGGGAGGAGACGGAGGCCATTTTGAGGAGCCAAATCAAGTCCAAGAAGTGAGGAAACTCTGTCCCCGTGGAAGCGGCCATCTTGGGCCGACACTTGTCGGATCCTTTCACCGCTGACGGAGAACGGAGGGAGAGAGAGCAAGAGAAGACTGGCGAAACCACTCGCTGCTTCAGTGTCACACACTCAGACCAAAGTGGAGAGAACCTTTTATCTTAGTTGACCTTTTAAAAAAAACAGATGATACACAGATGTGTAGTACACAATTCATATCTTAGTCAATGGAAAAATGAATGGAGCACCAGACTCAGCTAATGTGGCCAATTCCAACTGGAACAACATAGAACCGACGAATGTTAAGATCAAGATACACAGCGCATATCAACTTCAGAACATAGAATATGAAATGACAGGATCAGAATATTACATTGTAGAAGCTTTGACACACACACACACACACACACACACACACACACACACACACACACACACACACACACACACACACACACACACACACACTGAATCGCTGTGGCCAATTAGCACTTTATGACAGTAACTGCAGCCAACATAGGTGTGTGTGTGAGAATGAAAAAAACTGTAAAACGGTTAGAAGAACCTTTGGAGGAAATACAACTCTATCTTCAACATCACTGGGAATCATTGTGTATTGTTGTTGTGTTGTTGTATTGTGTGTGTGTGTGTTTAGGGTACAGGGTTACTGCACTGAAACTGTCTCTGGCCACCCACACACACACTCAACAAGCCCTCTTTTTCATTTCGGCCACTCTCCCAGAGGTTGTCCTAATCATGAGGAAAGAGCCTGTGTCAGAAATACTGAACCACCTGATGGCAATCAGTGTGTGTGTGTGTGTGTGTGTGTGTGTGAAGAGTTGACTATGTGAGTGTGACATTGAATGCAATCAGTAGGCATTTGTGAGAGGTTGTGTGTGAAATCAGTATATATAGTATTTTGTGCGTGTATATGTGTGTGGAGTGTGTGTGTGTGTGTGTTCTCGTGTATGGTGCATCAGAGCCAGACTGCTCAAGGGACTATTCTCTGCATGTGGGCCTATTTCACCTCAATCAGTGAGTCCAGTAGAGTGTGTGTGTCTGCGTCATTAGAATCAGAATGAGACTGTGTCTGAAATGCAAAGACGTCGTTCTGAATGACAAGAATATATTTTGAGATTTCAAAATCTCTTCCTCTATCGAGTCAAGAGATGTGTCTGAAGGCCCGAGTGTGGTCAGTCGCTTCCTCAACATGTGTGTGTGTGGTGTGTGTCTTGAGATTAAATCTCTCCTCATTCCACAGTCAGGTTTCTTCCCTGAAATCCATTTGGTGTGTATGTCCGTTCCACCTCTCCTCCCAGGGTGCATTTCTCCTTCTCAGCAGTCCATTACAGAGTCTCTCTCCTCCTCCTCCTCCTCCTGTGCCATCCACTGTCTCACTCTCTTCATCCCCTTCTTCCCAAGGCATCCTTCATCTCTTCAATTCATCTCCCGTCCCCCTCTCCTTCACTCCTCCTTCGTTCTCCACAGCAGCGACTCAATCCTGCGCACTCGTTTTTTTTTCCGCTCCCCTTTTTTCCACATTCCTTTTTTCTCTCTCCTACCGTCCGTCTCCCCGTCTTCGCTTCACCACCCCCCCCCCCTCTTGCTTTTCCTTTTCCTCTTGTGTTCAAAAAGAAAAACTTTCAGAGATGGTTTTCTACCTCAACACTTCCACAAGCGAGGTCTAAAACTTCCAAACTACGGCATAGTACAAGGAGCTATAAAAATATACACGGGTTGTAGAAAACCCATCGGAGGCTGGGGGGGGGGGGGCTGGGTGGGGGGGGCTGGGAGAGAGAAAAGAACTGTTTGCCAGGAAAAGAACAAAAATTAACATTAAATTAATTTACAAGGCAAAGGGAAAAGGTAGAGATACAAGGTCAGAATTCTAAATTGTCATCAAAACAACCAGCGGGTAAAAAACTGACTGGCAAGACAGTGGGAAAAATATAATATAAACAATAGAAAACAAAAAACAACTAAAAATGATTTACTGGGTAGTCATATATATCATCTATACGTGTTGGTAGCGATAAAAAAATCTCACTTTTTTGATATTCGCTCACTTTTTTGTGTTTTGGTTTTTAAGACAGTCTAAAGAACAGAGGCACACACACACTCACAGTCACGCGCGTATAGCTTGTACACCAAAAGAAACACACACACACGCTTTACTGAAGCACACTAACTGCACACACACCTTCCCGTGTGACAGCAGTGTCATAATTATTACCCAGTCACATACATACTTTCTCAACCTTCCACAAACACACACAAACACACACACACAAACACACACACAGTCACTCTAACTCACACTCACACTTATTAAAATATACAAGATTTTGAATGTCACTAAGACTCAATTGGTCAGACCTCTAGGTAAGAGTCAAGTCATGTGACCCCAGCCTGGTGTTCTGATTGGATGAGTCTGAGGCCCCTGTTTAGAATGAGAAACCGTACAAACACAAACAAACTAGAATCCTATAGGTGAGTTAGCATCAGGGGTCTCTGATAGGCTAACAGAGATCTAGGGCGGGACCACTGGGACCACCTGGGGTCAGAGTTCTCTGGCGCGGCCGGAGTGCTGGGATTTGTAGTTCTTAGGGGTTAGGCATCCCAGAGAGTGAAGTCCATGTTCTGGAGCAAAGTGCTCACTCCCATGTTCCCATGGCGATACGTGGTTGGGGCGGGCTGTTCTTTTCTCTCTCTGGGGAATCTGATTGGTTCTGAGAGAGGGGGTGGCTTAGGGGGGGGTCATGGGCCGGTCCAGTCTCTCACCAGTGCTGTCCTTTTTGGGGGGGCTGGGTGGGGGTGTTGGTGCTGGGAGGGTCGGTCAAGGGAGGGCGATGCATGGTCATCCCCTCCCCTCCACAAACACACACACTCTTGCACACATTTGCGCACACACACACACACACACACTTAGTGACACAGTGTTGCTGGGGAGGGGAGGAGGAGCTCAGAGGCCGAAACGGGGCAGCAGATCTTGGATGGGCGGGTGGTTGGGGGGCGGCGGCGGTGGTGGTGGGGGGGGGGGGGGGCGTGTAGGGCGTGGCGTTCCATAGGCGAGGGGGGCAGTAAGAAGGTAGGGGCAGCCCCTCCCCCCCCTCATACTTTGTAGTAGATGTTGGCGGGGCTCTGGGGGGGCATCTCCTGCACGATGTACACGGGGTGCCCGTAGTCCCCGCTCACCTTCTCGTAGTGCGGGCAGTAGGCCGAGTCCGACGTCCGCAGCGGGATGATGATGTCACTGGGCTCCGAGCCGTTGTTGTTCCCGCCCCCCGCCCCCCGCCGCCGCCCCTCTTGGGGCTGGTGAGGGAGGACAGCGAGAGCGGCGGGTGGTGCGTGTCGGAGTGCTTGGCGTGTCGCCGGCGGTAACACACCACGCAGATCACCGCCGTCACCAGCAGGAGGAAGGCGGAGCCTCCGGCGGCGCCTGCGATCACCGCCACGTTGGAGGGGGGGAAGGGCCCGTTCTCTCCCCCGCCTCCCCCGGACACTCCCCCACCCCGGGGGTGGGTCACGTTCCCAGAACCACCTGGGGGGGAGACAGAACCACAACCGTCATACACGGATCCTCTCTGTGTAAACACATTGACTGTTGCTGTGATGGTCAACCACTCCACCACACATATGCCCACACACACACACCATAATGAGTATTGTAATGCTTGTTCTTGTTTATACCACACTAGCACTGAAACGGGGCAACATTGTAATGCATGTGACAATGACCTCACTTTGGTGTGACAGTCAACTATGACTAAATAAAAGGCACATAAGTGGAAACCACTAAAACACAAACATCTAGAATCCTATTGTTCACTTCATGGAATACAAAAAATGTGACAATGGCTCAGGCATTGTATGCTTGCGTGTGTGTGTATGTCCATGTGTGTGCTAATATATACTTCTGTGTTGGTGTTGGTCTCCATTTCTGAGTTTAGCCTACTTATGCATGCGTGCATGAGTGTGTGTGTGTGTGTGTGTGTGTGTGTGCACGTTTGTGAGTGTGTTTTGACCGCGAGTGGGTGTGTTCACTCAATGCCTGTGGACTGCCCGTCTAGCCCACAGTAACAGGAGTCTGAGTCCGGCACATTAAGAGAGTATTTCCCTAACCCGTTACCCTAACGACCGTGTTTGGGTAACACTAGGGTTCCACCACATGAAGCAAACCCACGGGCCCTCTCCCTTATCCCGGGACCACACACTCCCACCAGAACCCTACACTCCCTCCGGTTCCACCGCGTGGATCCAAGCCCAGCAGGTGTTCTTGGGGGACCCCCTGTGTAGGGTCTGGCGGGCAGGGGGGGGGGGGGGGCTACAGACCGTGCCAGTGCGGTCGGTCGGGGCGGTTAGCACAGCTAACGCAACACTCTCCGGATTGGCCACTCATTATTCTTGGCACACATCCCCTTGTTTCTCTTTCCCCCTCCCTCCCTCCCTCCCTCCCTCCCTCCCTCCCTCCCTCCCTCCCTCCCTCTCTCTCCCTGGGTTATTGTGGACATAATGACCTCCCTTGCTCAAACGTGGCCCCAGAGCCCCCCCCCCCCCCCCTGCTGCTAGCCCCCCTGCTGTGCCAGGCTGACTGAGAGCAAAACGCTAACACAAGACGCCTATTCCCATTTTGCGCTCTCTCTCTCTCTTGCTCTTGGTCTCGCCTCTCTCTCTCTCTCTCTCTCTTTATTTGCTCTGTCCATTAGCCCTCCATCCTTCTCTCTCCATCTCCATTACCGCTGTCTCCATTCACAGGCTCTTTTTTAGTATCATCCTTCCCCATTTCCTCTCCTCCTCTCCCTCCCTTTCTCCGTTTTCCGTTCTTTCTTGTTGTCTTTCAACATCAAACCCCATCTCCTTTTGCCCTTGCTCTTTTTCTTCCCCCCGCCTCTCCCTCTCTTTGGACCTCTCTCCTTCCCTCTCTCCTTCCCTCTTTCCCTCTCTCCTTCCCTCTCTCCTTCCCTCCTTCCCAATCTCCTTCCCTCTCTCCTTCCCTCTCTCCTTCCCTCTCAACCCGCCCCCCCCTCCCCCCCTATCCTTCAACGTTCATTTACACTTCCTAGTGGAGGAGAGGAGAGACAGCCGGGGTATAAGACTGGACAGCACAGCACATTCAGCGTAGATGAAGTCCCCTGCCACACAATGAGATCCTCTAACAAGTTATTTTCCCCTCTCGTCTTCCCTTCTCTACCAACTCTCCCCTCCCCTCTCCTCCCTTCCCCTCTCCTCCCCTCTCCTTTTCTTCCCTCTCCTTGTCTTCCCTCTCCTTGTCTTCCCTCTCCTCCCCTCTCCTCCCCTCTCCTTTTCTTCCCTCTCCTCGTCTTCCCTCTCCTCGTCTTCCCTCTCCTCGTCTTCCCTCTCCTCGTCTTCCCTCTCCTCTCCTCTCCTCTCCTCTCCTCTCTTCTCCCCTCTCCTCTCCTCTCCTCTCATAAGAGCAGCTGAAACCAGGCCGCCTAAACTAATGACAATAATAAGTCTTTGAAACGTTGCCTCCGGCCGCCCCCCAGTCCCTCCCTGTATTCCTCCCAAGGCGGCTATTAGACAGCCATTCCTCGCCCGCAGCACTTAGCTCTGAGGGCTAGGCACCGCGACGGAGGAGAGGAAGGATGGGATAGGCGGAGGGGGGGGAGAGAGAGAGAGACTGAGACGGGAGAGATGGAATTAAATAGAGAGATCCACAGATGTCACCAGGCTCCTATCCTCCATCTGTCGCCTCTCTGTCGTTTCCTTTCCTCTCTGTCGTTTCCTTTCCTCTCTTTCTTTCCTTCTCTCCCCACACACCCTTTTCTTGTAAAAAATAAAGAAAAATAATCTTCCTTCTGCTGTATCTCCGTGGGGGTGCACATGTGTTTACCTCCTGATTCCTTACCTGGGTTTCTGTTGGTGGTCCGGCCTGCAGTCTGGTCTGGTTTGGCAGGTTTGGGGGGTAGTCCATAAGGGCCTGTGTGGGGGGAGAGAGATAAAGGTAAGTGTTTAGAGCTTCTTCCTTCAATCTCCAACTGCCATCTTGTAAAGAGAACAAACTAGAAAGACCGATATCAACGTGGACGCAATTCCTGCCTTACACAACTTCTGTTTTCCAATACCCATGAGCTCATATTGCTACGGCCTCAAAGTCATTTGTTACAGTAGCGTTCAGTGACAGTGAATAGGATTTTAAAGACATATCATTTGGCAAATGACCACGGATACTAAAGAGGGATCATTTGGAGGATGACCTCCACGCGTTTAGAGTCAGCAATAAAGACCTGCTATCTACTCCTCGATCTAACCATCTGGCCGGCGTTCCAGATCTAATGATTTCTATAGTGTGTGTGTGCATGCAGCTACAGTATGTCTTTTTGGTTTGATTTTGTGACAGCAGGGCCATAAGGACCTTGTATATTAGGGCATGTACACACACATGTACACACACACACACACAGTATTTGCACAGCCATAATTCTACAATAACTGACATTTAGGAACGTCCATATGGGGAGAGACACAATTATCTGTCGACTCCCTGACGACAGGTAGCCAATCACACACTGTTGCTGGTGATGTCTGGATCAATAGGACTGCTGTGCCTCTATGGGGGGTGGAGGGGGGAACATTGTGTGTGTGTCTGTGTGTGTGTTCGAGTCTGCAGCGAGGGAGAATTCTTTTGAGGTCTGAGTGTGTAAGACTAAGGAGAAAGGGTGCATGTGAGGAGTGTGTGTGTGTGTGTGTGTGTGTGTGTGTGTGCAGGCAGTGCTCCATATCTCATCAGACATCTCCATGAGGCTGTGCAGCGTATTTAGACGACAAACAAAACCGACGTGACCTTTCAGCCAGGGAGCAGATAAGAGAGGGAGGGGGAGAGAGAGGAGGGAGAGAGAGAGAGGGAGCAACTGAAAAGCCCAGGAAAGAGGTGATGAGGAAGGGGAGATGGGGAATTTGAAAAGAATGGCTGTTGGATGAAAGCAGGAGAAGACAGAAAGAAAGATGGAGGACAGAGAGAGGGAGAGAGGGAGAGAGAGAGGACAGAGAGATGCAGGGAGAGAAGAGAGAGAGAGAGAGAGGACAAAGAGAGAAGAGAGAGAGAGAGATGCAGGAAGAGAGAAGAGAGAGATGCAGGAAGAGAGAAGAGAGAGAGAGATGCAGGGAGAGAAGAGAGAGAGATGCAGGGAGAGCACAGAGGCAGAGTTCTATTCTTCTCTGTATGGGAGCTGAGTGAGTGATGCCAGCAGCTGATAGACACCCAGCAGTCCCACCTCCATCTCTGAGTGGAGGGGCTTCACAATGCAGCACTCGAGCCCACGGACGCTGGAGGTGTGCGTCCGTGTGGGACTACGAGTGTGCGTGAGCGTCAGCGAGTGAGTGTGTGCGCGAGCATAGGGATAAGGCCGCGAGTGTGCGTGCGTGTCCGTGCGAGTGAGCGTGCGTGAGCATGTGCCAAAGACAATTCTGTGGTGTTCAAGTGAGTCAAAGTCAACAGGCCTCATTAGAGCTGGGTGACTCTCAGCTATTAATGAAGCTGAACACACACACACAGAGTGTGTGTGACAGAGTGTACCTATGTGCGTGTGTGCGCGCAAGAGAGACATCGAAACAGTGAGTTGTGAGTATGAGCATGGATATAACGAGTGTGTGTGTGTGTGTGTCATTACTCACTCTGTCCCACTTTGAGCACCACCTTCATGCCCTGTGTGGCACACACTCCTCCTCTCATGCTCTCCAGACCCTGGCGTGTTCCATCTGACGTGGCTGCAGGGGCAACACAAAAACAACCATGTTAGAGTGTGTCTGACTCTGACACACACACACACACACAGGAATATACAAACGTGAACACCAGCACACACGTATAAAAAAAAAAACGTCCACACAGACAGCAGAGGAAGCTGCACAACCACATTTTCTCCCTAACCGTCTCTCTCACTCTCTCTCTCACTCTCTCACTGTCTCTCTCTCACTGTCTCTCTCTCACTGTCTCTCTCTCACTGTCTCTCTCACTGTCTCTCTCACTGTCTCTCTCTCACTGTGTCTCTCACTGTCTCTCTCTCACTGTCTCTCTCACTGTCTCTCTCTCACTGTCTCTTTATCTC
>NW_026911798.1:0-13755 GCF_963692335.1 Osmerus eperlanus
CCTTTGCGGATCTCCTTCGACCTCTGACCCCTGAAGATCCATGGTAGGGTGGATCTAGATAGCGCATAACTCAAAAGAGTCCCATTACTGGTGCCAAGGAAACATCAGGGGACTCGATACTCTCCTGTCTCTCGTTAGAAATGGAAATCACGGTTCGAACGTGGTTGATTTTCCCCGAATGGAGGAACTACAATGTGTGTTCCAGGGAGGTGGCCTTATATAACACTGGTACACTGGCGTCTCTCGGCCAAATGTGAACATCTTTGCTGTGAAAGAAGACTTCCCGGTTGTCGCCAGCGGGGGGCAGCGTTGCTACAGAGAAGCTCCTTCAGCTCTTCCCTCTCTCCTCTCTCTCCTCCCTCTCTCCTCTATCTCCTCTCTCCTCTCTCTCTTTCCTCTCTCCTCTATCACCTCTCTCTCTCTCTCCTCCCTCTCTCCTCTATCTCCTCTCTTCTCTATCTCCTCTCTCTCTCTCCTCCCTCTCTCCTCTATCTCCTCTCTCTCTCCTCCCTCTCTCCTCCTCCTCTCTCTCTCTCTCTCTCTCTCTCTCTCTCTCTCTCTCTCTCTCTCTCTCCCCTCTCTTCTCTCCTTTCTCTCTCTCCTCTCTCTCATGTCTCTCTCTCCCCTCTCTCCTCCCTCCCCAGGCTCCCGTCCTCCAGGACCTCGCCAGGATAGCCACCTCGTTCCCATGGTGCACCAGGTGTGTCGGTGATGATGATGTGTGAGTGAGCTCCCTGGGGGGGGGGGGGGGGGAGTGTGTGGGTGTGTGTTGGGGAGGAGGAGGAGGAGGGGGGGGGGTAAATGGACTGCTGAGATCTGGTTGACGGAGGGAGGAGGGTGGGGGTGGTTTTGAAGGAGAGAGAGGGCCTGAATAACAGATAGCGCCCGTCCTAATTAGTGGGATTCTTAAGCAGCCCGTTCACGCAGTCCAAACGTCTGACATGATCCCAGGTAAGCAAACGGAACAACGCTTAACTCCCCGAGTAGTCGCGTTCATTTGTGCTGCTCGACAAATCCTCTTCCTCGCAAATCACTGTGAGGTTAATACCGTGTACCGTACCTTCCTGAGCCTGACTGTTCCGACGGACTAGGTGATCTCCGAAGACTACGAGACACACACACACACACACACACACACACACACAAACGCTCTGAAGCTGTTTCCCAGCCAGGCTTGATGACGTCAGCACAGTGGACTGAGGAGGCAGGAGCTTAGAAGGAGCAGGGGGACCCAGGAAGTTGGCACGCTTGTCCCTGAGGTGAGAACTCTATCCAGGGCAACAACATCCACCTGGGGTTCACATAACAGCCTCAGCCAGCAGCACAGCCAGCACTGGGGGGAAGGACAGTCAGATGTGTACTAACCTGAAGCGCCAGCCTCGAGCCCCAGAGCTCTGCACTGGCGCTAAAGCTCAAAATAAGGCTTTATAAACAGCTTTGCCCAAGGAGTATGTGTGTATTTTCAGTGTATAGCGTGTTGTGACACGACTGTCAACAAGAAGTGAGATTTGAGGTCTGGTAAAGAGCTCCCACGCTGCAAGCTTACCTTGACACCGTGACTGTTAGAGGGATCGTTTTGTTGGATTCAGGCTCGACAACAAATCGGATGGGCGGGTATTTGGTTTCCACAAGGGGGTATTTTGTACGTGGCTCTCTTGTACAAACCCTTATAGCTAAAATAATGGAGGGGGCACATTCCATTTGGGGGGGGGGGGAGGGGGGGGGGGGGGTGCACTGGCTTCAATCCGACCCTGGTTGCATTTCCTTTTTGTTTTCCAGCGTTACATAATCAGCCCCGTCATTCTGTCGACCAGGGGGGGAGGGAGGGGCTTGTTTCCAGCCGTGGTGCATCCATGCATGCTTCTGGTCTGGGGAGGTTTCTGAGCGTTGGCAGAGTCAGTGGGACTGTGACTCCTATTACTCAGCCTCCTAACTCCAGGCTGTGAGGCTGTTCTGTGTCCTCATGCTCCGCTGCTTCGGTCTGGACTGGGGTGAAGGGAATGGGCCGGGGTGGGGGGGGGGGGGGGGACCGTGGGCGGGGGAGGGAGGGAGGGAGGGAGGGAGGTTCCAGGCTCTGGGTCCCAGTGGAGCTCATTTCATCATGCTGATTTGTGCCACAGCTGTGTCGAGAGGAGAAGGAGGAAAGAGTCTTGTTGGCTTCAGGGACTGTTCGCCTGCCTGCCTGCCTGTCTGCCTGCCTGCCTTACAAACTGTGCCTGCCTGCCTGCCTGCCTGCCTGTCTGTCTGCCTTACAAACTGTGCCTGCCTGCCTGTCTGCCTGCCTGTCTGCCTGCCTAACAAACTGTGCCTGCCTGCCTGCCTGCCTGCCTGCCTTCCTGCCTGTCTGTCTGCCTGTCTGCCTGCTGTGTCTGTCTTGGAATGTGGCTGCCTCCCCACCTGTCTCCTTGTCAGTTTGCATGTCAATCTAACTGTCGTCCTGCCTGTCTGTCTGTCAGGCCGTGTCTGTCTGCCTGTCGATCTGTCTGCTTGTTTCTCCACCTTCACCTCTGGTCTGGGCGGGGTCACATCACCAGGGGGCCGTGTCAGCGGAGAGAGATGCTGTTGTGTTTCTTTTATACGGCTCCCAAGGCTCTGAACTCAGTGATGTGGTTGCTCTTTCATCTGTCATGGCTGACTGGTGTTGGGTGTCAGAAGCTTGAACTGTAGTGAAGTGTGGGGTACCAGGAAACGGCGTGTGTCTATGAGCGTGTGGGTTTATCGGTGTGTCTGTGTGTGCGTGTGTGTGTTCATGTGTGCGCATGGGCCTGCCCGTGTCCGTGACGTTGACGTATTCTATGTCGGACATTGATCTAGTGTGTGCGAGGGGGAGTGATGGGGGTGTGTGGATTCTTTTGAGGCGAGATCACAGACCCGTCTCTCCTCACTCCCTCCGTCTGCCGTGAATCTCTCCTGCTCGGCTTCGTAAAAGGCAGAGACAGCCTCCTTCTCCTAACTACGAGCCCACACGCCAGGCCTAAAAGCGGACTTGGGCGCCGAAAGCGAGCGAGCCCCCTGAAATATGTGGGTCTCGTTTCTGGGAAGTCATCGAGACTCGAGTTGTCAGGCAATTATGATTGGCTCCTGGCCAAGCCGTCCCCCCTCTTACCTTTGATTACTTTACGACGAAACGCCCTCGCTAACCAATGGCTGCTTCGCTAGCTCCCGGTGCTTGGCAGTGTGCAAATCACACAACTCTCACTCTCTCTCTCACCTCCGCCCCTCCCACACTCAAATGCGCACACACATCCACGAAAGAACAGATGCACCAGATGTTCGTGAAGTTGCCCATCAAAACTACGCCCGGCTCTCTGAAGCCCATATGCATAAAACAAGTCCCACAGTCTCTCTCCCAGTTTCCTCTCTCTTGTCTCACTCTGTGCCACTCATTCAGACACACACACACTGGTTTCGCTGATTCATCTTCATTCCTCTCCCCATCTTACGGCCACACTGCATCCTGCCCAACCCAAATCGCCAGAAAACAACATCTCTGGTATCTGTTACACTCATCCTCGGAAAAGGAGTTGTTTGTGGACTCTTTCTGGTTTTCTGTGTGTGTGATTGTGTGTGAGTGTGTGTGCACGCGCGCTCGGTGCGTGCATTTCCCGTGGAAGCGTCACTGCTGAATATAAGAGTGGACAAGACGATTCCAACCGCAAACACATTTTAGAATTTGCTTACAAAACAAAGCTGTCGGCCAAACGCTTCTTTCAAGATTTTTCCCACCAAGCTGAGGTGTGGAGCCGGGGGGGGCAGAGGGGTGATCAAGCCACTGATGACAGCTTTAATATGACGGAAAAGCCCAGCCGCTCCCCACGGCTCTTGCATTCTGATACCTTCCGCAGTAACAGGCTTAGCTTATCATAGACGAGCATGTAGCGTCCCGTGACTAGGAAGATTCTCCTCGCAGGCTGGGGGTCCGCGAGGAGCCAGTCACTCTACGGGAAGCAGACACCTCTCTTCTCGCTTCTCTCTCTCTCTCTCTCTCTCTCTCTCTCTCTCTCTCTCTGTTTCTTTCCCTCCTCCTTCTCTCGCCCTGCATCTGACTGAGTCCTCCAGCCAGCTGTCCCTGTCAGAGATTGAAGCCCGGGTCTGAGTCTCGATGTCTCAAGTGATTTGATTGGCAGGGAGACTCGTGATCAAATGATTCGCTCTCGATGAGAGGGCACGGTTTCTGACGGTTTTTTTCTGTGTAGACTTGTGACTTGCTGGATATGCTAGACGTGTGATCAGGGACTTGAGACTTGACTTAGGCCCTCCACCTCAACAACTTGCGACGTGACTCGACAAAGGAAACACGAACGTCTCGGGCCACGCGCAGCCTCGTAGCCTACTTGCGCGCAAACGGGAAAACAAAGATGCCTATGAATAGAACGTTCGCTCTCTCGCCTTGAAATAGACTCAGGGACTGCGCGAGCACATCCAATCCAAGCTCCTGAGCGATGTGAACATCTTCTGTGGATGACGTGTCCCGTCTATGGAACGGAGCACCAGGATGGTTGATGAGGCGTGCCAGACTCTCGCTGTCTCGACAGCAGAAACTCAAGCTTTCTCTCCATGCGTTTCCCTGTCCAGTCTGACTGATTCGGTCAGGGTTGGGCGTGTGTGTCTGTAGGAGAGTATGGGGGGAGGACAGCAGGTCAATGGCAAGGGGTAGACTTGTAGAGAAGAGGTGAGGAGGGCTGCGAGAAACAGAGAGGCATCAGGGATTCAATTAGAGAGCATTTGTGCTTACGCCCACACTCCTGTACGTCAACTAGCATCCGCCTGTCACTGGCAGAATAGCATAGTCTGATGAGCAGCACTCTGCTCTCCCTGTGTGGGTGTGTGTGTGTGTGTGTGTATGGGGGGGTGGGGGAGGAGGGTTAGATCTTGGAAGGGAGGAGAGCAATGTCAGTTTTCAGGTAGAGCTGCCTTCGGGCCAGCCCGGAGAACAAAAGAACCGACAGAGACACAGTGTTTGAAGCGGAGAGGGAGAATGCCCACAGATTCCATCTGAAGTAGTAATCTGCAAGATTACTTCCTATCTTCCGTTCTAGTACATTTTGAGTGGTGGTTTAGTGGGGTTGGGCAGAAGTAATTGCAGGGGTACGATTCTCATGGTGAACTCACTGCGCATACTTTTCTTTCGTGAAATATATTTTTCGGGCATCTTTGGTAACTTTATTTCATATAGAGAGACAGGAGAACAGGGAGATAGAAAGTGTGTTAGGGCCTTCACCTTCATTTTACGATCACCACTTGGCACCCCCAATGATAAGTATAGTAAAAGAAAACTTACAGTAAACTTTGACATTCAAACAATCCCAAAATGTGTGTCCTTTTTCATCACTAAGTGTTCCCTAAATGGGCTTTTTTTTCCTTGGCCTTGATAGCTAACTGCATAGATAAACATGGATCTTGAAAGGTCAGTCTCTAAATGTCTTGTCAGTTGACTAATGTTGGATAACACAGCACAGTCGAATACCAAAATAACTCTGTAACCTTTTGCGTCGTCTTTTGGGGCGATGCCTGTTTTGTGTATGTCGCAATTAAAACGGTGTCTAATTCCCTTCATGCTGGAGCCGCAAGGATTTTTGGGTTGTCATTTTACAGTATCACGTGCATTTCAATTCAAATATCGTCATACTATAAAGAGGGTCTCACTAAGGCGGGGTCCTAAGAATGCAGTCAATTGAATATAAAGGTCAAGGTGATTACGCAACATGGGAAGGGACCTTTGCAAAGGCTGCCATACCCTAAACACAAGCCTATCTCTCCCTTTCCACCAAAGACATGCAAGCTCCAGTGGAAATACTCTCCAGTGTACAAACACCATTTCCCATGCGGTTGGTTTGTAGACTTGTAAGTTGCTGTTGGAAACCTAGGAGATAAAAGACACTTTACAAAGAGACTTTATAATCACAATTTTCCAGTTTCAGAGTCGCTGTTTTAACTCATGCTGGCTGTGAGCTTGTCTTTCTGTCATATGTTCGTGAGCTTTATCTCACAAGTAACAGACAGCTGAGCTTTGGTGGGGAATGCAAGAAACCACCAAGTTTCGTCTGAGTGAGCGAGCGAAAGGCCCAAACAGAGATACAATAACTAAATTGCCTATGTGTGTGTGTCACACAGTGTCTGGGTACGCCTGTGCGTGCGAGAAAGCGTTCCCGCCAAGCGCCGCGAACTCGCGAAGGCTTACCAAGCCCACAGCCGAGGGACACTGTCACTCAGTTTTATCTGATAATGTGACGGGAGACAAACCCTTGTTCGTTACAATGGCTCAGGAGAGCTCATGGCGAGCGGCCAGTCCTTGGCGTTTTGAGAAGCGTATCTTTTAAAACATGCAGGTATGTTTCCAAAGAAAATAGACAGAGGGAGAACAGGAGGTCTCAGCCAAAGGTGCAAGATCCAAGGATCTTAGATGAATACTTCTGCAGAATGGAAAGGAGCGACTCGACCTCCACAACCTCGGCAAATGAGATGTGGCGCTTTGCTTCTCACCATTCCTAACCAATCTCACAGAAGGACAAGCTCACCGTACTGTAAGCACACAGTCATCTTCAGCGGAACAGACTGCATTGCATTTATTCGAATGTTGTCATATTCCCCTGAATCTATCAAACATCCAGGGGGTTTTTAGCTGAACTTTCTGTTTTCACATTTCTCCAACCCACGAGAGGTGAAAATGCAAAACGAACATCTTTGCATGCAGACGCAGGTGCACTCTGGATCATTCTGTAAAGGCGAAATAGAAAGGTCCAGTTGAAAATCTATATTTTTTCTTTCCGAACGAGGCCGTTCCACCAGTCCCCTGAAAAAATACGGCCATTTCTTCTCCTCCCTTTTGATCTCCCTTCAAAAGAAACGTTAAAACCAGCGAGGAGCATTCTGGGGTTGTTACTAACAGCCAGAGAAGAACTGTAGCTCACAAAAGACGCTATTGAGAAGCTACCACAGGGTCTCCTGGATCTAAATATGGCAGGGCTGTATGTGTTGGCGAACTCACCTCCATTTCACAGTGACCACATCCACTGAACACAGTCACCATGGGTCAGAGTACCATTACCACAGGAGGAGTACACACTTATCGCAGTCGGGGGATTGAGTACACACTTATCGCAGTCGGGGGATTGAGTACACACTGACCACACTGTGACTACACACAGACTTCACCTGAGCGGACCACACCTGGACTCACGATGACCCATGGTGATCTTGGTCCCAGAGTAAGTACAGAGTAGGAAGGAGTACTCAGTTTTGAACAGTAAACCTTTTAGGTGATAAAAACTCTCAGCATTACGTCCTGTTGGCTATCTTCTGAACGAAGACAGAGAGAAACAGTGTAGGTGGTGCGTTTAAGTAAAAAAAAAAGTGTTTGTGGATGTGTAAAATGTAGCGTTCCTGCAAATGGAACCTGCCGTTTGTCATGCTGCTCACGAATTCCGTCTGTGTTAAGATTCCTCCTTCAAAATCCGGACCTCTCTTCAAGTGTTCATTTCAATGAGAGCATCCGACCCCGGATCGAAGAAACCTATTTGTTATCGTTCAATAGGGAACACTTGTTAAGTGAATTTCAGTGCACCCAAGGTAATTGAGAGAAAAGCATTCTGCTTTCGACCCACGCCTCCAGAAGATGCTTCTGGAAGGAAGCTTAGACCTTGTCCACTAGAACGGAGCGATTATCAGTTTAGGTGCGGGGGTTCCTACGTGTTTGAAGACCAGCTGACTGGAAAGAGAGTTTAACAAACACCTTGACATAAACATGTTCCGTTCAGACAGTGGTAGGCTTCTAGAAAAGTCTACCTGAGGTGTGAAGGTCAGAGTACATGCTTTATAAAAGAAAGGGAATGCAAAGATAACAGGCAGCCAACGGTTATTCGTGGTTCAATCGGGCGGACACTACATCATGGACCCATGACTGTCATCAGGACACAAAATGAGTTACAGGACGAATGCGACAGGACAATAACACAGAATACATGAATGGATAATAAGGCAATCGCTGATCTACTGATTGTGATTAGCCTCAGCACGTAGCATCTCCCAGATTCCTCCCACGCCATCGAGCACGCAGGCCCAGCCGTTTGACACAATATGGCTGCCTTTCGAAATGCGCTGGCCCCTTCCACGGGCCGCCATTCTGGGGCCTCTCCACACCAGTCTCCTAGGTACCCTTCTCTGCCAGTGGCATCTGGTGTGGCATTCATTCTTCCAGGGCCAGGCCTTCACAACATGAGGGGCTCATCTAGAGCAAAGAAGCGCATAAGGCGGAGCCAGGCATGTGCCAAACCTCCCAGCGATGATGTTTGATAGCCAAGCCAATCTGCTGGCATTCACAGCTGGCCATTCCATTTTTAGACAGGCAACACATTGTACTCTGAAATGTGAACCTAATTGTTATAGCCAGGTATCCCTGTCACACTGTTAGAGCAGTCCTAATCACCCAATTGGCCAAATATATTCATGCCAAAAACTCTGAGCATTTACTTATGAAGTACTTTTGGACAGTTTACTGTAACTGTAACAGAAGTCAGCTCAAGACCGCATATTTCCATTATGTGGCATATATTATATGTTTAGTTTAAACTCGGAATATTATAAACCGTTCCATCAAAGTCGGTTTTTGGGCAAAAACCGACTCAAAAACCTTGTCTCAAATCATTTGGCCTAATGAGGCAGGTTTGAGTGCAGAGGCACTCATAGAGCAGCTGTGTGCAAGCCATAGTTAATTAAAATAGAGAGAAACTAATTCAGTCTCCGATAAAATATTCATGTCAAAATGACTTTTCGTTAGTAATACGGCCAATACGCTTGATTAAGATAATGAAGTTTACGTACATAAATTTGAATTAAAGTAGGCTATTTGATTGGTGTTTTGTTCCACTTGCCATACTGTAGTCTTGCAGTTATAAATATCGGTAGAAGGATGTTCTGTGCTAACATCTACATTATGTCAAATTGGAATTATGCCAAGAAGCAACATAAATCTGTGAAGAATGATACGGCTTGTCCAGCAAGGCTTTCCAGGAGTAGGCACACATCAAATCCATGAGAACGGGGTAAAGATCCATCATTTCCAGGATAGTATAGCCCCCAAGTCAATTACTTGTTCCACAAATCCTAACCCTGGCCTCTCAGACCTGCATGCCAAACCCTAAACCTAAACGTACCCACTGTTGATAAAGAGAGCAGATCCTTCCTGTCGCCAGGTCCTCACCCCAGCTGACCAGGAACACCCCACAAGCCTGGCCGTGTCAGAGATGTTCTGACCCAGCCTTCTGCCCAGAACAGTTTGGCCCTCGTCAAAGTCGTTCAGCTCTTTAATCTTCCCGCTTTGCCTTCATCCAACACACTGGCTAGTATAACTGATTGTTTGTTTACCATTTCATCTACCCAGACCTTGACATGTGACCTTGTTTGGAGATGATAAATGTTATCCACTTCATCTCTGAGTGGTCATAATGTTTTGGCGCACGAGTGTACTTCATTTCAGCCAAAGATTTGATGAAAATGTCTGTTGCATCCAACTGAATGTGTTTACTCATGGAGCAATGCTAGCATGTCAGAATCAGTTAGCTTTTCACTGGATAATGTGCTGTAAATAGGGGGTGAAACCCGAATCCTCCTTTATCTGCCTCTTAAAAGAAACTTTGAGAGGACACATGCTGTCAGTCGCAATCCAACATGATTACACATTAAGTCAGTTCACCAGTAACTGAAGACGGACATGAATATTTCATGTTCATCTGTAGCCTTACCCCCCTTGCTCTCTATCAGGGGAGGCAGAAGTCTGATGACAAAGTCAAAAAGTACAACTCCTAGCGACGGACCTGTAACCGCAGCCCCCAAAACAAATCAGCTGCGAATGCATTATGGATGAGCTTCCAAAAGAGACGATATCGACTGCCATCCGGATCGGCTGCCTGTGTGTTGCTCTTTTTAGGTAGGTCTTGATAACTCTCTCTGAAGTAAGCTTACCGGAGGGAGCTGTTGTTAAGAGCCACTGATAAGGCACTCTCGGTGATCTGATCTGGGGGAAAAACTATCCTGTTTTTGTTTTTTCCGTTTTTTTTATATAGCAAAGTGCCTGTACAATTTTTAGACTAGCACACGGGACACTGGGATTGGAACTGTGCCCTTAATCCATTCGGTTGGGAAAAAGGCACCAGTGGAAAGCATTTCTTTTTTCGAAAACACCTTCTGCAAGATGGGGGCCTCGAAGAACAACAAGGTCAAAACAGTTGACATAGTAACAAGGGTGTGGGTTTGATTGGAGCATTGGGGGATACAATATATTTGTTATCAACCTTTCGAGGAACACCTCCCCTGCTCTTGCTCTGCTGCTAATATGTGGTGGGGGATGTTTCAATGGCCTCTTGCTTATTTTGGCTTGAGGTAGTTGATTACTGGTTCTAATGAGATTCACAAGAGCTCCATTTCATTGTTTGATTCAGAGAGGGCTACTTTTCAGGAGACTCGCAAACATATCATCCGTAATAGTTGTATTGTCTACCAGTTGTTTCCTCTCCACAGGGCAGCATATGTTAAATGCATCGACAGAGCCCTGGAAACGCATAATAAAACACACCAGGGCTGTCATGGAGACACATGGGATTTACAGTGGCAATCATTTAAAGCAAACCAGCAGGTTTCCTGGCACATTAAATGATTCCTTCACCGAGATGCACCCGAAACAATTTCTCGCATGAACGATCTCTCGCTTGTTTTGCAATCAGATTAAGCCGACTCGGACCGAGTACAAGGAGACAAAGAGGGGGATTCGTGTGAACTGAGCATTCACTCGCAATATAATAACAGTCATCTGTGAAGATAATTGTGAGATTGATCTCGACATGCATGGGGGTTAATGGCAACCATTTGTTAGATTAACGTTCCCGTCTAAAATGGCCTCTCCCACGGGCACAAGGCCTCAGCCTTAAAAACTCAAACCTCGGTAATAAGACTGTCCAAGGGAGCGAGGGTAAAATAGTGCCAAGACGCTTGAGGTAATGAGTGAGACACACGCTGTCATAGCTAACTGCTGTCTGACTAAATTAGAGCACTCGACTCCGAAAGCCTCGAGTTTGTACATAATAACAAGCACCTCTCAGTAGGGTGGATCGTTCGACAGCAACAATGGTAGGGCTGGCTGGTGCGTTTTCCACCGGTGCTGTAGACTTCCTTCCAAGTCCACACACACACATCCGCCCATGCCTAACCCTAACGCCCCACAGTCCTTGTGATGTTTATTTGATGACAACGGTTTCGGTTTCACCACCATCCCCGTTGTGCATACGATCTACGGCTGAATAATTTAGCAGCGGCAGAGACAGAAGGTGCGCCGATCTCAGGCGACCTGCGTCGAAACACCCACCACCGCACCCCCGACTCCCCAGAGATCCTATCCCAGGTAAACAGCCTTGTCGGTGGGACTCCCAACCCTCCAGATCTCCCCCGGTCCGCTCCAGCCATGGACGAGCTCCAGAGGAAAAGCCCCCAGCGCTACGAGGGGTGCAAGCCCAGGAAGGTGAGGTTCAAGCTGGCCTCGTCCTACAGCGGCCGGGTGCTGAAGCACGTCTACGAGGACGGCCAGGAGCTCGACAGCCCCGAGGAGAAGTACCCTCACAGCTTCATCCACACCAAGATGCACCCCGGTCATCTGGAGATGGAGCAACTGTGTGGCTTCCAGGACGCGCAGGACCCCCAGGGCTTGTACCCCCCCACCGGCGTCATTGCACAGAGGATCAATGTTTACAGAGGTGGGGGGGGATACAGGGCCCCCGTGCATAGCGACGCTACAGAGGCGGACCCCAATGTGAGTCTTACAAGAGCATGTTAATCAGTTGGTACTTTTGGCTGAAGTATGCTTCGTTAGAAAACGTTACACGAGCACAGTGAACTGGCCAGGAAATTAGCGCGAAAGGTGGGCAAATGCTACCCAAATCTCTGTTGGCTTGCTTTGTTTTGGTGATGGGTTGCAGGCAAACTCGAGTCTGAGATGAGATGCACTCATTCATCCGTCTGTCACCCCGGGGAAGATCTTCTGCTCCGTTTGTCTTGTATTTGGTTGGTTAGTGGGTCAGACTTTTGTCACTGCAGGTTCTGGATGACAGTTTGAAGCCATTGTTCTCACTTGGTAGCATTCCACTATCTACAGTCATTCTTGCCAGTCAGCCTTGCCATGTACCGACTCGTATATATCCTCCTTTACATGTTATGGTCTTTAGGCCTGGCGACTATCTGAAAGTGGAGGAACACTCATGTCTCAGAGAGGGATGAAAGAGGTTGTGCTCGAGTCAAAATGGCTGTTAACGTGGAGGAGGGCTGGCTCGCATATTTGAAGTCTGTCAGTCCATATCGAAATCTTGCGATTAATATCCAAATCATGTTGGAAGAGGTGCCAGAGGGACATGATGAACACAGCCTTTATCCGTTGCCAAGTCTTAAGCCTGTGTGTTTATGTGTGTTCAAATGCAGCTATCTGTGTCTACCAGTGGATCCGAGAAAGAAATGTGTTCATATTTTCACGGAGGACAGCCTATCACGTTCAGAGGGGAAATGTAAGGGGAAGGGGAGATGTTAGCTTTCATCAAAATGCCATGTTTGTTGAATAAATGAGTTGAGTACATCACATGGCATAAAGTATAACATAGCCCTATGAACTGTTTATGGGATTATGAAATCCCTCAGTGTTGTGTTCTTGAACAGCAAATTAAAACCTCGGCCCATAAAATATTGATCATGACCAAGTCATCACAATGATTTCTTTTTAAAGACTGAAAATGCACCAAGTTTACACCACATCAAGCAATCCTTCCTCAGCACACTGGACATGTGAGGCAATCTTCACATTTCATCCTCAATTAACTCCATTTTTTTCTGATCTGACCCATGGCCACCGTTGGCCAACCAGTCTTCAGTGTTGGACTTCGGGAAGATAATCATTTACACCAGCAACCTGCGGATCATCCGAGCACCACAGAGGAAGGCGGAGCCTGTGAGAGCACTGGCGCCCCCTGGTGGACTGGAGGAGCCCAGCCCACGGAGCAGGGAGAAGGGCGGCAGGAGAAGGCTAATAGCGGTGTGTGCCCAGGAGGAGAAACTAAACCCTGAGCCACATGTCCAGGTAATGATCCCTGAATGTCATGAGCACCATTACTCTCTCGTTCTCTCTCTCTCCGCCCCCACCGCCCCCCCCCCCTCCCCTCCCCTAAACTCATTCTCACCCTGCTACTGTGTCTTCCCTTTGTGAACAGATACGGACGACTCTTCACTTTCTTCCTCTCCTTGCGACTCCCAGTAAGGATACTCATGGTGCACGGATCCCCTTTCTGACCCTCTCCAACTGATTACCGCTTTTGTTCCTTGTCTTGTTCATTCTCCTAACTTCTCTGTACCTCAGAGAAGCTAACACTCATTTTGGAATTTCTCCTCCTCCACTCTCTTACACTTGTGTCTAAGTGTACATAACCTAAAACAAAAAGGAAAGGAACCCCCTTTTTTTTTGCTTCTGTTTCATAGTGTCCTCACTCCTTTGTTCTTTGCTCTTTTCTCTCCTTGCTCTTTTCCTTCAGCTTGTCTCTTATTGTTAGGCTGTCGGTGTCGGTGGAAAATAACTAATTTATTCTAATACTTGGACTCCCCAACATCAAAGCATTAGTAGAGATGGCTTCATCAACCAAGACACCTGCAGGTTAGGTGAAATGGTCTTTATGACACAGCCTCTCTTTTGTTAGTAACACGTCCTTGTCTCTCTCTTTCTCTCTCTCTTTC
>NW_026911799.1:0-5000 GCF_963692335.1 Osmerus eperlanus
GTACTGTGGGATACTTGTTCTTTTGCTGTACTTACTACATGCACTATTTGTAATTAATTACTCAATAGTGTTCCTAGGAGAGACTTTGCCCTGCTATCAGGACAGGAAGTGACAGAACACCTCCAGACAGGAAGTGACAACAAACACACCCAGTCTTCAGAAGGTCCTGGAGAGAGCTGTAATCCCCAGGCTGTGTGTCCTGGGTAATCCATCTTTGCTTAATCCTGAGATAGAATAGGCAAAACACATTTTTGTGGATTGTGTTCATCTTAATGTATGACTGATTTGAACAACATATTATTAAAAAACACACTATATTTTATGTGGGAAGGTATTGTTTGTGAAAAGTCTCAAAAGAACGGAAATTCAAATGACCTGTACAACCTGAAGTCGACCGCCGCACAAACAAGATGTTTTGTGATGTCCACAGTTAAAAGTATAGTAAACCAACGTAGCTTTACGTGAAGAAACGTTATGCAATTACAATAACACAAGCTCAAATATCCTCATTTTACATATATGTTAAAACCTTCCAGGAACACTGGATGATAGTACTGATGCAGTGATAGTAAAATGAGCAGAGCAACATGTTTCGGGTTCAAATCTCCCCGTGTACGTGGCCTTAGACATAAGCCTCAGCTAACCGAACGCATCATCATCATCATCATCATCATCATCAGGAAACTCCGCACAGCAGAACATCCACCTTGTAGGAATCGAAAGCCCCCAGACAGAGAGGAGACGTGAGCAGAAGAGACACGCAGGGGGGTGTGTGTGTGTGTGTGTGTGTGTGTGTGTGTGTGTGTGCGTGTGTGTGTGTGTGCGTGTGTGTGTGTGTGTGTGTGTGAGGGGGCTTCAGCTCCTCAGCCCAAACAGCTGGTTCACAGCCCGCCCTGCTGCAGTGGCTACGACTCAGCAGTTACAGTGTTTGACTGCAGGTCAAGAGGTTGCAGGTTTGAATCCGCCCCGGGACCTCTGATTCATACCTGGGGCGGGAGCTCAGCGGGCGAGCAGTTGACTGCAGATTTAGAGGTCGACCATCTGAATCCCTTTGTATGCCGTTTTGGACGGAAGTTAAATGAACATGGCACACTATTATTCATTTGGTTGCAGATAACCCACAGGTTGACATGCTGCTAGCTCCACCAGGCTGACTCCTTCAGACAAACTAGTGTCTGGTTGGCTGGCTGCTCTGAAGGCCTCAATGTGGTTTGGAAGAATATGAGGGGAGACAAACCACAGGATGAAAAAATCAAGTTGGTTATTAATGTAAAATGAGACTGAAATATCTCTCTTGCCCTGGGTTGATTAAATATGTAGCATGTGTTGTTCAGCATGTGTTGTGCTGTTCAGACAAGTGACCTAAATCTATGAGTAATTGGTGCAGATGGGTGAAGCAGTTCGTGTTTTTGATTACATACTTACTGCATGTGACTGAATGGTGTTGTCAAATACATTACATTTAGTCATTTAGCAGACGCTCTTATCCAGAGCGACTTACAGTAAGTACAGGGACATTCCCCCGAGGCAAGAAGGGTGAAGTGCCTCGCCCAAGGACACAACGTCAGTTGGCATGACCGGGAATCGAACTGGCAACCTTCGGATTACTAGCCCGATTCCCTCACCGCTCAGCCACCTGACTCCCTCCCTTATGTCCAGAATGACCTTGTCCACAAGACAGAGAGAGGGCAGGGTGGGTGTGTGGATATATAGACCTCAGGTCTTTGTTTCTGTGAGAGGAAAGAGAGAGGGGGCAGTTAGTGTAGGTATAACTGGTAAAGGCACAAAGTAGCTTGATTAAAGAGCCCAGGCACAGATCCTAACCCACACCTTAAACCTGACCACGACAGTCTCTTTAACCTTAACTGTAACCCATCTCTGTACATACATAGTCCTGCATCCCGCCAATCAAGATTGAGCCTGTGCTATACCCATCCCCCAATTTAAGTCCCAATGTTTATAGAGATTGTTCAAGGATCATATCTGGGATTTATGCCAGGAAGGAGGGGTCTGCAGTGGGTTTGTCCTTGAATATGTCTCCTAACCTGATTTGATTTAGAAAAAACTAAGTAAAATAAGAATACATTGACAACTGTAAGAGCTTGCAGAGACAGGGTCACTTATGGTCTGGGGATGTCTAGACGCTTTTGTCGTCTACTGCCCTCGTCTGTGGAGTTGCCTGAATAGTTTGAATCATCGACCGGGAATGTACCTTTTCATATTGCATGTAATACATAATTTGTTTGTGTTTGTAAGACAGAGAGGGGGGAGAGAGAGACTGACAGAAAGGCAGAGAGAGAGAGAAAGAGAAAGAGAGAGAAAGATATATATATATACAGAGAGAGATAGATAGAGAGAGAGAAAGATAGAGAGAGAGAGAGAGAGTTGTCAAACGACTTCCTCACTTACCTCAGTCTCTGCAGCGTTCAGAGTTCTGCTCTTGCGCGCGCAGGGAGCTAAGCTGCATCACTGCACCTGCTCTCGAGGCTGCAAATCATCTCGAGACAGGAGATGCATGAGAATCAGCGCAACAGGAAACACCCTTGAGAACCTGAAGGGATGCTTGTTCCGGGCACCTTCGCGTTAGTGACAAGCGGGTTTCCGACATCGACTGATTGACGTCAATTTGGTCAAATGCAAAATGAAGGCAAATTAACTCTACAGGAACTGGGACATTTTTCAAAACACGCTTCATTTTTGGTCGGTGAGTTAAAACAGAAAGACACTTTGTCATATTTAATGAACAAGAATAGAGTCTAAACAAGACATTTTCTGTAAGAGCTCAGATGTCAACCAGGAACTAGTGTTGATGCAGTTTCTATCCCAAGTTTACAATATGTAGAAATATGCGTGTGTGTGTGTGAGCGTGTGTGTGTGAGCATGTGTGTGTGTGTGTGTGTGTGAAAGATAAGGCAAAGCGAATGAGAGTGATAGAGACCCTCTAGTTGGCCGGCTGGTTAGGATTGTTACTTTTTTCTTCTGTGTGACTGTGAAGCTGTATTAACAGGAAGCCCCCCCCGCCCCCCTCCGCCCCCCCCCCCCCCGCCCCCCTCCGCCCCCCCCCCCCCCCCCCCCCCCCCCCGGTCTGGCTGGCTCTATTGTGACAGTCTGCAGGGTGGATGTGGGGAGCTACAATACTGCTGCACTGCTATTTCTGGAAAGGACAGAATAGTAGTGTATGAACACAATACAGTACACGTCAAAGCTGCTCTGCTTGAGACGGCCTGATAGAGGTAGCTGAAATTCAACGTAAAAGAAGTGCACATTTCTTTGCTGAGGGGATTTGAAAAAAACACAATTTGTTGATAAATCGTTTGCTGATAATATCGAATTAAAGGTCAGTCAAGTAATCTGTCGACTATAAGTAAAACAAAGGGTCACCGAGGTCGTGCATGTACGTGTTATTCTTTGACCCAACCCACATGTTACAGATAAGTGATCTGTCACAATCGAAGCACTGGGAGTTGGTTCCTCAAAAACAAATACACACAAAGCGACTGAATGAGTTGCTGTTCCTTTATAACCGTTCATTAATAGTTAATTATCTCCTCTCCGAGGATCCTTATTTTAAAAAACGTACGTTTCTAACATTTCATTTTAGTCTTCTGGTCAAGTGGTTTGGTCCAGTCAGGCGACTGAGGGTGAATAGCAGAAGTGAGGAGGGGAAACAGAGGTGGAAGGTCAGAAAACAGTCTGAGAAAATACGTTTTTCTGTTTGTCCGCAGGTGTCACACGGACAAGACCAGAGACAAGCTGTAGGAACTGAGGGCCGAGTGCTGTTGGATGAGTGGTCAGAGAGGCCAACACAGACATACTCTCCCCCAGTCAGAGAGCTGAGAGCTGGGCCGCGGTGATGCTCACACTCCCCTGGTGCTCACCTGAAAGACCCACACACACCCGGATCAGCGCAGAGCTGGATGGAGCCCCACACAGCCTGGGCTGGAACACCCGCACCTAGACTAGGACAGACACACGTTCCTTACAGCGGAACTTCTTAGAGATCACTTCCTGTCGAGAAAAAAACCCTTAGGCGGTCGGTGTGGATGAGGAGCGCGTGTCCCACCTGTGGTTATTTGGGATCTGTGCTCGACCTGGCCTCGCAGGTGTGCCGGACACCTGTCTCTTCTTCTAGTCGGCAGAGCAGAGCTCAGGTGGGAGGACTCGGCTGAGAAGGAGACGCTCTGATAGGCAGCCAGCCGAGGGGACGGAGAGGACAGACGTTCAGAGAGGGGCCGCGGTCCGAGTCCGAGGCGCCATGCAATCCGACGACCTCTTCATCCGCAAGTTTCGCCGGCAGAGCCCGCGCCCCCCGCTGGCAACCGTGACCTTCGACCCAAAGCGCGACGGGGGCGTGCGGACACGCGTGGTGGAGTGGCCCCCCAGGAGGGAGGGCGAGGGGGCGGACGGGGAGGGCCTGCCCCCCGGCTGCGTGGGCCTGAACCTGCGCTCCGTGGGCCGGGCACACATCATGCAGCGCAGCAACAGCGACGTGACTCTCGGGGACCTGGACTCCTCCGGGAAGGCTGGGGGGAAGGCAGCGCGGGCCGGGGGGGAGATGGCCGGCTCGGGGGCCCAGGGGGACTCGGGGGTGGTGCTGCACAGGGAGTACGGCAGCCTCTCCTCCCTGGAGAGACAGACTCAGATCCAGGAGGCGAGAGCTGAAGACCAGGGGCCTCTGAGCCCCAGCGCCCAGCGCTTCAAAGATCCCTTCATGCTTCTGGGCCTCCAGGGGGCCCCTCCAGAGCCAGACGGATTCTTCCGGGCGCTATCCCTCCCTACCGGGGACACCCCCAAACCAGCCAAGCCCCCTAAACCCGAAGGTCTGAGCAAGAAGGCCAAGGCCACGCCCTCTCAACCCCCGCAGCCCGGTCCCTACGACAACCTGGGGGGAGGGGCCTGGGTGAGGAACTTCGCCCACTACGACGTCCAGAGCATCCTGTTCGACCTGACGGAGGTGGCCAGCAACCGCGACAGCATCGGACGCAAGAAGAACATCACGT
>NW_026911800.1:0-17500 GCF_963692335.1 Osmerus eperlanus
GGTGTGTGTGTGTGTGTGTGCTGTGTGTGTGTGTGTGTGCTGTGTGTGTGTGTGCTGTGTGTGTGTGTGTGTGTGTCAGGAGGACACAGTGCTCACTATACCCACTGTAGTATCTATTAACTCTCCCCTTCTCCTACCCCCCTGCTGTGTATGTGGTCTGTGTGTGTGTGTGTGTGTGTGTGTGTGTGTGTGTGTGTATGGTGTATGTGTGTGTGTATGGTGTATGTGTGTGTGTATGGTGTGTGTATGGTGTGTGTGTGGTGTGTGTGTGTATGGTGTGTGTATGGTGTGTGTGTGTGTGTGTGTGTGTGTATGGTGTGTGTGTATGGTGTGTGTATGGTGTGTGTATGGTGTGTGTGTGTGTGTGTGTGTGTGGTGTGTATGGTGTGTGTGTGGTGTGTGTGTGTATGGTGTGTGTATGGTGTGTGTGTGTGTGTGTGTGTGTGTGTATGGTGTATGTGTGTGTGTATGGTGTATGTGTGTGTGTATGGTGTGTGTATGGTGTGTGTGTGTATGGTGTGTGTGTGGTGTGTGTGTGTATGGTGTGTGTATGGTGTGTGTGTGTGTGTGTGTATGGTGTGTGTGTATGGTGTGTGTATGGTGTGTGTATGGTGTGTGTATGGTGTGTGTGTGTGTGTGTGGTGTGTATGGTGTGTGTGTGGTGTGTGTGTGTATGGTGTGTGTATGGTGTGTGTGTGTGTGTGTGTGTATGGTGTGTGTATGGTGTGTGTGTGTGTGTGGTGTGTGTATGGTGTGTGTATGGTGTGTGTATGGTGTGTGTGTGTGTGTGTGTGGTGTGTGTATTGTGTGTGTATGGTGTGTGTATGGTGTGTGTGTGTGTGTGTGGTGTGTGGTGTGTGTGTGTATGGTGTGTGTATGGTGTGTGTGTGTGGTGTGTGTATGGTGTGTGTATGGTGTGTGTATGGTGTGTGTGTGTGTGTGTGTGTGTGGTGTGTGTGGTGTGTGTATGGTGTGTGTGTGTGTGTGTGTGTATGGTGTGTGTATGGTGTGTGTATGGTGTGTGTATGGTGTGTATGGTGGTGTGTGAGGGTGTGTGGTGTGTGTATGGTGTGTGTATGGTGTGTGTGGGGGTGTGCAGGTGTGTGGTATGAGGTGATCACTGTAGGAGCAGCAGCTGATCACTCTCAGGGCTTCAAACATGGAGGACTACAGAGACTCCTCTCAGCCAGGAGGTGAGGGTGTGTGTGGGGGTGTGTGGGGGTGTGGGGGTGTGTGGGGGTGTGTGTGGGGGTGTGTGGGGGTGTGTGGGGGTGTGTGGGGGTGTGTGTGGGGGTGTGTGGGGGTGTGTGAGGGTGTGTGAGGGTGTGTGTGGGGGGTGTGTGTGGGGGTGTGTGGGGGTGTGTGTGGGGGTGTGTGGGGGTGTGTGTGGGGGTGTGTGAGGGTGTGTGAGGGTGTGAGGGTCTGTGTGAGGTTGTGTGTGGGGGTGTGTGTGGGGGTGTGTGAGGGTGTGTGAGGGTGTGTGAGGGTGTGTGGGGGTGTGGGGGTGTGTGAGGGTGTGTGAGGGTGTGAGGGTCTGTGTGAGGTTGTGTGTGGGGGTGTGTGGGGGTGTGTGTGGGGTGGGTGTGTGAGGGTGTGTGAGGGTGTGAGGGTGTGTGTGGGGGTGTGTGAGGGTGTGTGTGGGGTGTGTGAGGGTGTGTGGGGGTGTGTGAGGGTGTGTGAGGGTGTGAGGGTCTGTGTGAAGTTGTGTGTGGGGGGTGTGTGTGGGGGTGTGTGGGGGTGTGTGAGGGTGTGTGTGGGGGGTGTGTGAGGGTGTGTGAGGGTGGTGTGGGGGTGTGGGGGTGTGTGAGGGTGTGTGTGGGGGTGTGTGAGGGTGTGTGAGGGTGTGAGGGTCTGTGTGAGGTTGTGTGTGGGGGTGTGTGGGGGTGTGTGGGGGTGTGTGTGGGGGGGTGTGAGGGTGTGTGTGGGGGTGTGTGAGGTGTGTGAGGGTGTGTGAGGGTCTGTGTGAGGGTGTGTGTGGGGGTGTGTGAGGGTGTGAGGGTCTGTGTGAGGGTGTGTGTGGGGGTGTGTGAGGGTGTGTGTGGGGGTGTGTGAGGGTCTGTGTGAGGGTGTGTGTGGGGGTGTGTGAGGGTGTGTGTGGGGGTGTGTGAGGGTGTGAGGGTCTGTGTGAGGGTGTGTGTGGGGGTGTGTGAGGGTGTGTGTGGGGGTGTGTGAGGGTGTGAGGGTCTGTGTGAGGGTGTTTGTGGGGGTGTGTGAGGTTGTGTGTGGGGGTGTGTGAGGGTGTGAGGGTCTGTGTGAGGGTGTGTGTGGGGGTGTGTGTGGGGGTGTGTGAGGGTGTGTGTGGGGGTGTGTGAGGGTGTGAGGGTCTGTGTGAGGGTGTGTGAGGGTGTGTGTGGGGGTGTTAGGGTCTGTGTGAGGGTGTGTGTGGGGGTGTGAGGGTCTGTGTGAGGGTGTGTGTGGGGGGTGTGTGAGGGTGTGTGTGGGGGTGTGTGGGGGGTGTGAGGGTCTGTGTGGAGGTGTGTGTGGGGGTGTGGGTGTGAGGGTCTGTGTGAGGGTGTGGTGTGGGGGTGTGTGTGTGGCGAACAGTGGGGTTAGTCAAGGATTATAAATCCTCCTGTGTGTAATCTACAACCTCTGTCCTGTGGGATTATAGAAGAGGACCACCTTTAACCTGCTCTCTGTCTTTGTCTCTCCCCTCTCTCTCTCTCTCTCTCTCTCTCTCTCTCTCTCTCTCTCTCTCTCTCTCTCTCTCTCTCTCTCTCTCTCTCTCTCTCTCTCTGTTTCTCTCTCTCTCTCTCTCTCTGTCTCTCTCTCTCTCTCTCTGTCTCTCCCTCTGTCTCTCCCTCTGTCTCTCTCTCTCTCTCTCTCTCTCTCTCTCTCTGTCTCTCTCTCCCTCTCTCTCTCTCTCTCTCTCTCTCTCTCTCTCTCTCTCTCTGTCTCTCTCTCTGTCTCTCCCTCTCTCTCTCTCTCTCTCTCTCCCTCTCTCCCTCTCTCTCTCTCTCTCTCTCTCTCCCTCTCTCTCTCTGTCGCTCTCCCTCTCTCTCTCTGTCGCTCTCCCTCTCTCTCTCTGTCTCTTTCATTCTCTCTCTTGATCCCTTACTCTCTCTCCTCTCTCTTATCTATCTATCAATCCATCCCCCCCCCCCAGTGTGGGTGTGTCCTCAGAGCAGAGCTCCAGGGCCAGGGAGCTGCTGGGCAGTGTGGCCCAGCTGAGGCCTCTCCTCTGTGGGCAGGCTGAGGAGCTGCTGCAGGCCTCCCTGGAGCTCTGCTCCTCCCTGTTGCTACGCGCTCTGGACAGGCTGGCAGCCACGGTACACACAACCACACACACACATGCACACACATGGATGCACACGCACACACGCGCACACACATGCACACACGCACACACACACATGCACACACAGTCAGACAAAAACACCTCTCTCTCGTTCTGTTGGCAGACAGGACAGTTTGTCCACGTCCTCAAAGACGATCTGGTACGAAGCTCCCTATTGGCTCTCCACACCACTAGCCCCGCCCCAACCCAGTGATGGCCCTGCCTCCGTCACCACCGGCAACGGCACTCTTAACAGGCAGTCTTCCTATCAGGTAGCAGCGCCATCGCTACGGCAACGGGACTCTACACACCAGGACATGGAGTACGACGAGGAGGGACTGCAGTTGGCGTGTGTGTGCGTGTGTAAGACTTACTTACTGTAAGTCGCTCTGGATAAGAGCGTCTGCTAAAAATGACTAAATGTAAGACGGATATTGGTCTAATGTTCCTGTGTGTGTGTTTAGGACAGAGTGTGGGCTAATGTAGCAAAGAGTCTGAACTGCATCGTGGCGATGGTGGACAGACTGCAGGAAAGAGATCACACACCACAGGAAGTGACATCAGAGGGGTCAACTGACAACACAAAGAATACCGGTACACACAACACACCTTCACACACACCGAGCCTCACACACACCACAGCCACACAACACAGAGCCTCACACACCACACACACAGAGCCTCACAACACCACACACACACACAGAGCCTCACAACACCACACACACACAGAGCCTCACAACACCACACACACACACAGAGCCTCACAACACCACACACACACAGAGCCTCACAACACCACACACACACACAGAGCCTCACAACACCACACACACACAGAGCCTCACAACACCACACACACACACAGAGCCTCACAACACCACACACACACAGAGCCTCACAACACCACACACACACACAGAGCCTCACAACACCACACACACACAGAGCCTCACAACACCACACACACACAGAGCCTCACAACACCACACACAGACTCACCCCCCCCCCCCCCTCCCCCAGGCTGGCGGGACCAGCTGCTCCCCCTGGTGGTGACCCTGCAGGACTGTGTGGGGGAGGCGGAGGCGTGGGCGCGGCCTGCTGTGACAGCCTTCCTCCTGCAGGGGGAGCACCGCTGCTGCCCCGGAGCCCCCATCACCCAGCGCAGAGACGCTGTGTTCAGCCAGGCGGTCAGTCACCGGGGGGGAGAGAGAGTGTGTGTGGACAGAGAGAGTGTGTGTGTGTTCTTATGCTTCCGAATGCCACTTCAGCTGACATCCCTGTTGTGTGTGTGTGTGTGTGTGTAGCTGTCTGCCCTGGTGTGTGGGGTGTGTCTGCGTGTGTATTCAGGTCTGCAGGATCAGCTGTTTCTGCAGCAGCTCCACCTGCAGGGGGTCCTGGTCCAGTACGAGGGACTGCTGAGCACCTACGGTAGGACACACACACTAATATACACACACACACACCGTACATACCCAGGTGTCCTAGCGTAGTGTGTGTGTGTTTGCAGGAGACGAGCAGGGGATACTGGAGGATATGGAGGTAGGAGTGATGGATCTGAACAGAGTCTCCTTCAGCCTCAGCCTGGCCACGAGCGACCTGCCCTGCAGCATGCAGCCCTGCCTGTCCTCCCCCCGGTACACTCACACACACACACACTCACACACACACACACACACACACTCACACACACACACACACACACACTCACACACACACACACACTCCTGCCCTGCAGCCCTGCCTGTCCTCCCCCCGGTACACACACACACACACTCACACACACTCACACACTCCTGCTGAATGCTCTCCGTCTCCAGGGGGGATGACATCGTTGTCCAGGTTCCGTTGCCCCCGGATGCGTTTGCGGCGTTGCCGTGGGAACTCAGAGATGGGCAGTTGGTGAGAGTTCATCCTGTGTTCTTCAACATAGGAATCAACCAGCAACAGAGTCTGGCTGAAAGGTACACACCACACACACACCACACACACCAGACACACACCACACACACACCACACACACACACGAGTACACACATTCAGTACACACCCTCTTGATGTATGGGCTATAGTGGTTAGAGCACATTTACTCATTTAGCAGACGCTCTTATCCAGAGCAACTTACAGTAAGTACAGGGACATACCACCCGAGGCAAGTAGGGTGAAGTGTCTTGCCAAAGGACACAACGTCATTTTGCACGGCCGGGAATTGTACTGGCAACCTTCAGATTACTAGCCCGATTCCCTAACCGCTCAGCCACCTCAGACAGGTTGATTAGAGATCACAGGTTCAAATCCTTCCAGAGTACATCACCTTGGTTGAGCCAATAGTAACTTTAGTACTTCTATGTGTGTGTGTGTGTGTGTAGGTTTGGAGACAGCTCTGTTCAGGACAGGATTAACATGAGGAGCTTTGAGCTTCTGAAGGTCTACTACAACACACTGAAGAAGACACTGCCCTCTGTCTGTACGTACACACACACACACACACTCACTCACACACACACACACACACCACACACACACACACCACACACACACACACGTGTGTTGATGGTCTCTGTGCTGTGCAGGTGGTGTGGAGGTGGAGCAGGTGGAGGAGGTGCTGGTGTCTCTGCAGGTCAGTCTGCAGAGCAAGAGGAGGAAGAACACAGATGTGCTCTGGCTGGCAGCTCAGGTGAGGAGTGAGTGTGTGTGTGTGTGTGTGTGTGTGTGTGTGTGTGTGTGTGTGTGTGTGTGTGTGTGTGAGTGTGTGTGTGGTGTGTGTGTGTGTGTGAGTGTGTGTGTGTGTGTGTGTGTGTGTGTGTGTCTAGACCTTATGGATCCTTTTTGCCCCCCAGAACAAATGTTTTTTTTCATGGGGTTTAGGGTGAGTCTTGGGAATAGAGTTACATTAGGGTTAGGGGTTAGAGATAACACCAGTTTGTGTTAGGAGTGAATAATATATACAAAAACAAATTGTGTGTGTCTCTCTGTGTGTGTGTGTGTGCGTGCAGGTGTGCAGGGCTCTGAGGGGGGTCCGGTTGACCAGCTGTAAGAGTGCTAAGGACCGCACCTCCATGTCTGTCACCCTGGAGCAGGTTAGGGTGCTCAGCCAGCAGCACAACCTCAGCCCCCAACACTTCCCCCACGCGCTGGACTGCATGAGGAGGTCAGGATGTGTGTGTGTGTGTGTGTGTGACCCTTCTGCACTGCTTCTTTGATTTCTGCTTTCTGTTTCTTTACAACTAACTACTAACCTCTCCTTCCCTCTCTCCTTTTCCTTTTTCTCTTTCCTTCTCTCACTCACTCTTTCTCTCTCCAACCCTGTCTCGCCTCCCCCCCCCTCTCAGTGCCCGACAGGGCTGGGGTCAGATGGCTCCTGGGGGGTGTGGGGGGTGTGTCCAGGGCCAGGCCCCGCCCCCTTCCCTAGCGGTGCTACTAGTCTCCGCCCACCTGCTGGTGGTTTGGCTCCTCCTCCTCAGCCTGGTGCTACTGGCACGGCCCCTCTAACACTGTGTGTGTGTTTATAGTCTGTGTGTATCTGTGTGTGTGTGCTTATCTGTGTGTGTGTGTGTGTGTGTGTGGGCAGGGAGGGCTGCAGGATGGAGAACGTGCAGAAGAATATCTGCAGCAGGAAGTACGCCTTCAACAGCGTTCAGCTGCTCACCTTCCCCAGACTGTACCGACCCCCGGAGGGCACCTACGGAAGGGCGGCGTCCTAGAGGGGGGGGGGCAGGGGCGGGGAGCGAGAGAGAGGAGAGAGGGAATGACAGGAAGTGTGTAAATGTACCTCAGACTATGAACATGTGACCTAATCTGTGCTTTTGTAAAGTGTCTCGTGTGTTAGCCTTCTGGACCTTGTAAATATGTTTTTACCCAAAATAAAAAATACATAATTAAATAATCAAACAAACTGATTTGAGACTTCCCCACACACGCATACTCCAATTATTGTTATTATGAATTTATTCATGAATATCCCCGTTGTGATACATTGAGTCATTGATTACATTTATTAATTTACATTCTGGTTTTGATACATGTCCTAAGCATGCCACACCGCTAGGTGGCGCAGCCCTGGAATCCGCCTCCTCGTTCTACACACCGTTCCCCTGTCCCAGCCAAAACAAGCGGCCCACAGACAAGCAGACAATATCTGACCAGCTCGCAACAATACAAGCCAGGAACTTTTACAAACGACACTTTACTATTGACGTTCACGTTTCTGCAACGGTCAAAGGACGGTGTCATGGTCGGAGCAGGCGGTGTTTTCCGGGCCGCGGTAGATACGGTCTCGTAGATTCAGGAGCTTTTGGAAATGGCTTCGAGCTGCAACGCGACGTAGACGGACAGCGCACAAAGGGAGCTCGCAGGGCGCACAGCGCTAGCTAAACATCCGCTATGGAGTAGGCGGTGCCGTTAGCCGTGCTGCTCCAGGACCGTTCTACCGACCGAATCTCACCGAGCGGAGCCATGGCCGTGTCGCTGATGCAGGCGTGCCGCAGCCTGGCCTTGTCAACCTGGCTCATCTCCTTCTGCTTCGTCCATCTGCTATGTCTGGATTTCACCGTGGCCGAGCGCGAGGAGTGGTACACGGCGTTTGTAAACATCAGCTACATGGACCCCGCGACCGCTGAGGCACGGTCCGAGAAAA
The DNA here is from genome assembly GCF_963692335.1 of Osmerus eperlanus. Classification (NCBI taxonomy): domain Eukaryota; kingdom Metazoa; phylum Chordata; class Actinopteri; order Osmeriformes; family Osmeridae; genus Osmerus; species Osmerus eperlanus. Next base: position 7,914 of record NW_026911800.1, read on the forward strand.
CGGAGTGTGGACGCTACGGGGAACACTCTTTAAAACGTGACGCCCGAGGAGTTGTCGTGCTACCGGCTGTCCCGCACGACAGACAAGCCTGCGACCCCAACACCCGGTTCTCGGTGCCCGCTCACGCTAGCTCGTGGATCGCTTTGATATCTCACGGTAACTGCTCGTACAAGGAGAAGATCCGCCACGCTGCAAGTCAGAACGCGTCCGCCATCGTCATATTCAACGTGGGATCCACTAACGCCAACGACACGATCACCATGCCCCATTCAGGTGAGCCCCCATGCTCCCCTCAGGTGAGCCCCCATGCCCCCCTCAGGTGAGCCCCCATGCCCCCCTCAGGTGAGCCCCCATGCCCCCCTCAGGTGAGCCACCGTCAGAACACACACACCTGGGATATGCGGATGGACCTAGCTAGCTAGCTATCAGAGTGTGTGTCACATTGATCAGAAGTATATTTTTAGGCACAGTGATTGATCTAGTGTGTGGGTCACAGTCAGACCAGTGTGTGTGTGTGAGTGTGTGAGTGAGTGTTAGACTCCAGTCTCTCTCCTCCCCAGCTGCAGCTCAGATGCTGAGAGTGTTCCAGTTCCTCCCTGGTCTGAAGAGACATGGTCCAACATGTCCTTCTACTGTGTGTGTGTGTGTGCAGTGTGTGTACAGAATGTGTGTGTAATAACAGTGTAGGGGGCCAGGTGTGCAGTGTGTGTGTGTGTAATAACATTGTAGGGGGCCAGGTGTACAGTGTGTGTGTGTGTGTACAGTGTGTGTGTGTGTGTGTATGTGTAGGGGGCCAGGTGTACTGTGTGTGTGTGTGTGTGTAGGGGGCCAGGTGTACAGTGTGTGTGTGTGTGTGTAGGGGGCCAGGTGTACAGTGTGTGTGTGTGTGTAGGGGGCCAGGTGTACAGTGTGTGTGTGTGTGTGTGTACAGTGTGTGTGTGTGTGTGTGTGTGTAGGGGGCCAGGTGTACAGTGTGTGTGTGTGTGTGTAGGGGGCCAGGTGTACACCTGGAACATTCCTGTAATCGTTCCCAGCATTCCAGAACATTCTCAGGGAATTTCACAACCCGGCCAATCCCGGCTTTGTCGCCAGGCCGCTGCCACGGCAACCATGAAACGCACACACACACTGCCTCTGTGTTCTGTCTGGTTTGGGAACACCAGAGTTCTAGAAGACCTGTCTGGCTGTTGAGTCTGGAGAGAGATGTGTGTGTGTGTGTGTGTGAGAGTTGTGTGTGTGTGTGTGAGTTGTGTTTATATCCAGTCAGGCCTTAGTCACAAGATTTCATTCTGCACTCTCACATACACTCTCAAACCCTCCCTCTCTCTCTGCAGGGATGGGGGACGTGGTAGCCATCATGATCCCGGAGCCTAAAGGTCGCGAGGTCGCCGCCCTGCTGGAGCGTAACGTCACGGTAACCATGCACATCACCATAGGAACACGTAACCTGCAGAAGTACGTGAGCAGGACGTCGGTGGTGTTCGTGTCCATCTCCTTCATCGTGCTGATGATCATCTCCCTCGCCTGGCTCGTCTTCTACTACATCCAGAGGTTCAGATACGCCAACGCCCGCGACCGCAACCAGGTACACACACACACAGCCAGGTGTACACACACACAGCCAGGTGTACACACACACAGCCAGGTGTACACACACACACAGTTCTGATTGACACTTGTCTGCCTCTCTATCCACAGAGACGTCTGGGGGACGCAGCTAAGAAGGCCATCAGTAAACTGCAGATACGCACCATCAGGAAGGGAGACCAGGTACGAACCAGCACACACACACACACACCAGATAAGACCCCCTATCCAGCACACACACACACACACACACACTGTGTATGATGTGTGTGTGTTCCAGGAGGCGGAGCCAGACTTTGATAACTGTGCTGTGTGCATCGAGGGTTACAAGCCCAACGACGTGGTCAGAGTTCTGCCCTGCAGGTAACATGTTCTCAACGTTCTCCTTAGAACTGCCATGGAGAACCCTGGAATCACCTGCCCCCTCCTCCTCTCCTCCCTTGCTCTCTCTCTCTCCCCCCTCTCTCTCTCCCCCCTCTCTCTCTCCCCTCTCTCTCTCTCTCTCTCTCTCCCCTCTCTCTCCCCTCTCTCTCCCTGTGTCTCTCGCCCCTCCAGACATGTGTTCCACAGGGGCTGTGTGGACCCCTGGCTGCAGGACCACCGTACCTGCCCCATGTGCAAGATGAACATCCTGAAGGCCCTGGGCATCGCTGTGAGTCAGACTGGGGACATATAGGAGTCAGATAGGAGTCAGACAGGAGTCAGACAGGAGTCAGACAGGAGTCAGACAGGAGTCAGACAGGAGTCAGACAGGAGTCAGACAGGAGTCAGACAGGAGTCAGACAGGAGTCATGTAAATGAATCACCTATCCTCTTCCCACCTCCTTCACCTCCCACAGTTGAATGCAGACTGCCTGGACGACCTCCCCCTGGAGTACGAGGCCTCCCTGGGGGGCGGGGGGGTGGGGGGGCTGGCGCTGGAGGTGCTGGTGTCGGGGGGCTCCAGCGAGGGGGCCCTGGGCGAGGGGGAGGGGGGGGTTCTGGACCCGGGGGTGAGGAGGGTGGGGCTTCCGCAGGACCACGACCCTGACACTCTGAGGGAGTCACCTGGAACCGCCACCACTGACACACACACAGGTAACACACACACACAGGTAACATACACACACAGGTAACACACACACACAGGTAACACACACACACAGGTAACACACACACACACACAGGTAACATACACACACAGGTAACACACACACACAGGTAACACACACACACACACAGGTAACATACACACACAGGTAACACACACACAGGTAACACACACACACACAGGTAACACACACACACAGGTAACACACACACACACACAGGTAACATACACACACAGGTAACACACACACAGGTAACACACACACACACAGGTAACACACACACACACAGGTAACACACACACACAGGTAACACACACACACAGGTAACACACACACACACAGGTAACACACATCTAACACACAGCTGTCTTAAACACAGCTGTTGGTACAACCCTCTCTCTACCTGTCTAAGACTCCTCCTCTTGTTCCGCCCCCTAGGTGAGCTCCAGCCAATGGCCAGCAGTGCCTCCCTGGCCTCCCTGGTGATCGCCGTGGAAACGGGCCTGTCGGACGAGGAGCTGTCTTTGGGGTCGCCCCTCCCTGGAGAGAAGTCCTGAGGGGGGGGCTGGTCGGGCGGCCGGGATGGCTGGGGCCGGGCCAGAGAGAGACAGGAACAGACTGTTGACATGAACATGCTTACCTGAGACCTCACCTCACCTGGCTGGATGTTGGAGGAGATCACCTAGGCTGACCCTGTCCAGGTGGGCCCTTCAGAAGGTGTGTTTACCTGTCTGGAACACAGACTCACCTGGATGGGGGTCTGGAACACAGACTCACCTGGATGGGGGTCTTGAACACAGACTCACCTGGATGGGGGTCTGGAACACAGACTCACCTGGATGGGGGTCTGAAACACAGACTCACTTGGATGGAGGTCTGGAACACAGACTTACCTGGATGGGGGTCTGGAACACAGACTCACCTGGATGGGGGTCTGGAACACAGACTCACCTGGACACACCTGACTCACCTGGACACACCTGACTCACCTGGACACACCTGACTCACCTGGACACACCTGACTCACCTGGACACACCTGACTCACCTGGACACACTTACAGGATTTTCACCTGATCTAATCGAACACCAAACTAGAACTGCATTCCTTTTTTGGCCTGGACTTTTATTGTGAAAAGGGCGCTAAGGACTCTGGGAGACGTAGTACAATGTGCCAGGCTGACATCTTTTTCTTTTCTTCCTGTGTTTTTGACCTAGAAATGGACTGTAACAGTGAACCACATGGTGTTGCCATGGTTACACACCAGTGTTGTATTGAACTACAGTATTTTCTGGTTTATATGTGAATATTAACCTAGATCCTATATCTATACCATGTATTTAAAGTGTTTTTCTTTTTTCTCTCTTGCCTCCCTGTTTGTGTGAGACAGCTGCCTTGTTTGTTAGTGTGTCAGAAGTGCGTCTGTAGATGTGAATGAAATGCCTTTTTATACAGGCAGCTCTGTAGACAGCCCCTGGTGACAATCACAAAACATTCTAGGGTCCTCGACATGGCAATTTGTTGATTTGTAACTTGTTTAAGTGTTCTGACCAATAGGAGATGGTTACCATAGCAGTTGGTTACCATAGCAGTATCTTTCAGTGACCAATCAGGAGCCAACCAGGGCCTCTGAGGTTTAGAAGCCAACCAACATGGTTGCGTGGAATATTGTGGGTGGAGACACAGTTCCCACAACCAATCATGAGGTAGCATAGGCAGAGCTTAGAATCATGAGGTGTTCTGGGTTAGGTTGAGCCAACAGGAAGTGGCTTGTTTTTATCTTTTGTAACAGGAAGGTTACAGACATGTAGTCGAGCCTAACCAACACCTTAACACCTTAACACAGAAACAGAGAGAGGGGGAGGGAGAGAGTTGTCTACTATTTTGATATCAGAGGATTAGAATGTTTATTTTTGTAATCCCACTCAGTGTTATTGATTAACCTGATCCCCCTGATTAGGAGTGCTGGTGATTTGTGACTGTTCCGCCCCCCCCCCCAGCAGAGTTGATCAGATGGTACAGAACTTCCTGGTCCTAACTTCCTGTAGGACGGATCCTAACTTCCTGTGGACGGAGGCTGACTTCCTGTGGACGGAGGCTGACTTGCCTTGGCAGAACTGTAGGACGTAGGAGCCTCCTAGCATCCCTCTGAGCTGCCAGGACCTGCAGTAATGATGTCCTCTGAGCTGCCAGGACCTGCAGTAATGATGTCCTCTGAGCTGCCAGGACCTGCAGTAATGATGTCCTCTGAGCTGCCAGGACCTGCAGTAATGATGTCCTCTGAGCTGCCAGGACCTGCAGTAATGATGTCCTCTGAGCTGCCAGGACCTGCAGTAATGATGTCCTCTGAGCTGCCAGGACCTGCAGTAATGATGTCCTCTGAGCTGCCAGGACCTGCAGTAATGATGTCCTCTGAGCTGCCAGGACCTGCAGTAATGATGTCCTCTGAGCTGCCAGGACCTGCAGTAATGATGTCCTCTGAGCTGCCAGGACCTGCAGTAATGATGTCCTCTGAGCTGCCAGGACCTGCAGTAATGATGTCCTCTGAGCTGCCAGGACCTGCAGTAATGATGTCCTCTGAGCTGCTTGTATGCTCCTATTTCAGCTCCTGCTTGTTGTTCATATCTCCTCTCTGATTGGTTCCTGTGATGCACTTTATGAGAAGGTACGTTTGTACTAAGGGCAGCTCAGGTGGATGAGGTTAGTTTTAAATTGTACTTTTTTTTTTTTTTACGGCAAAAGTCCAAAAGAGAGAAACTCCACCCACCTGGGCTGCACCGGGCTGGCAAAACATGGTTACCCCAGAGTCATTGTCGTGACAACGGCCCCATTTGGATGTGTCAGGAACCGTGGTAACCAGCTTGCCACGTTGTGGGGTTGGTTTTCTATGGTCTTGAGGATAACCAGACGTATGACTGTCCTGTGTGTGCACACAGGCCCTGGTGTACACATAGCAGGCGTGATAGCAGTGTTTAATATGTAAGGTGTCGCACGCGTTGTCAGTCAGCTTGACTCTGAGTTTCAATAAACTTAATTGCAAGTTGTTGTTTTTTTAAACAAAAGCTCTTCTTATTATTGACTTGCTAGCACATCCTAAAAGAGTCACTACACACCCTAGTTTCAACCCTCTCCAGCACTTTCATGTTTTCAAAACAATTCTGGTGAAATGTTGTTGGTGGGAGTTTTGGATCATTTTGGGTGGGAGTGTTCCATGAACACAACCAGTCACATGGTTTTGGTGTGTAGTTACTCTGTGATGTTTGATTAGGGACGCAACAACAAACAGACAGGTTTAAAACATCTTTATTATCTTCTGGTATTCTACATGTCACATAATTCAGGTCAGGGTTCTAGAGTGAGGGAGTGTGTCTGTGTGTGTCAGAAGAGAATACCTGGTATATATGGTACAAAACAACTGAGACATCTGGGATTAGCAAACACATTCTATTTGCAACCTAACCATTTAATAATCCTATTCTCTGCAAGGCTGGATAGAAACTTTCCAGGGCTTCCTGTGTGTGAGGCTGGGGAGAGGGGAGGCTGGGGAGAGGGAGGCTGGGGAGAGGGAGGCTGGGGAGAGGGAGGACTGGGGAGAGGGAGGCTGGGGGAGAGGGGAGGCTGGGGAGAGGGAGGCTGGGGAGAGGGAGGCTGGGGAGAGGGAGGCTGGGGAGAGGGAGGACTGGGGAGAGGGAGGACTGGGGAGAGGGGAGGCTGGGGAGAGGGAGGCTGGGGAGAGGGAGGCTGGGGAGAGGGAGGCTGGGGAGAGGGAGGCTGGGGAGAGGGGAGGCTGGGGGAGAGGGAGGCTGGGGAGAGGGAGGCTGGGGAGAGGGAGGCTGGGGAGAGGGAGGCTGGGGGGAGAGGGAGGCTGGGGAGAGGGAGGCTGGGGGGAGAGGGAGGCTGGGGAGAGGGAGGCGTGGGGAGAGGGGAGGCTGGGGGGAGAGGCGAGGCCTGGGGGGAGAGGGAGGCTGGGGAGAGGGGAGGCTGGGGGGAGAGGAGGGAAGGAAGGAGAGAAGGGAGGGGGGGGGTGGTGGCTGGAGATGCAGGTGGTGGAGGCTGTAGAGAGGTGTGGAGGTGATGAAACGAGGGTGTTCATCGTGTGAAGGGATAGGAGGCACTGGACCAAAGAGGGGGTGAGAAGAGCGAGGATTAGCTTGTTAGCTTGTCAGTATGAAAGACAGCTTTTAAGTATGATAACTTGTCTGTACAATAACATGTTAGCTTATCAGTACAATAGAATGTTACCATGATAGCATGTTAGCATGTTAGCCTGGTTTCTGTCCAGGTGTCTTTCACCTCTTGGTGTCTCCCCTCGGCCTCAGCAAACTTGTGTCTCAACAGGTAACTAGCCAGAGCATCAGCCACCTGCAACACACACGCACGCACACCACACACACCACACACAACACACACACACACATTCAATGTAAAGGTGAATCTCTCTCACACACACACTAACACAATGATGTAGGTGATGCTTTCCATCAGGGGTCCCCGGTCCAGACAGACACATTTGGACCGGCCGCCTCTGAACAATGCCAGAGACACACACAAGACAAGAACAAAACAAAAACTGTAGAATATGAAAAAAGGTAATTACGATAATGCTCTTTTATATGGTGCATAACAAAATAATAAACTAATCTAGCATAATAAATACATCTAAATGAATAATAACATCTCCACAATAATACTGGTAGTCACTCCGGCACATGTCTGTTACAGACCGACCCGGCCCCACATTAAAGAAAGGATCATTATCTGGCCCCTGCTTTACACAGTCAGATGTAGGTGATGTCATACTTTTTCTGGTGTGTCCTCATGCACTGCATGGCCACAATGGGGCAGCACCTGCATCATGAATTTACCTGGAAGAACAAGACACCCGATCAAAAATGTTCTCTCTCTCAATCTATATCTCTTCTTCCCTTCTTTCTCTCTCCGCCCTTCCTCTCAATCTATATCTCTCTCTTTCTCTTTTCTCTCAGAAATCAGAAACAGCTTTATTGCCAAGTAAGTTTGCACAAACAAGGAATTTAATCTCTCTCCCTCCCTTGTCTTATTATGTATATCCTTTCCTCTCTCCTTTGCTTGGTTCCTTTCTATCTCTTTCACCCTCCTCCTCCCCTCCCTCCCTCCATCTCTCCCTCCCTCCCTCTGCCCCCCCTCCCCCTCCCCTCCCTCTCATCCTCCCCTCCCTCCCTGCTCCTCCCTCTCCTCCCTCTCCTCCCTCTCCCCCTCCCTTCCTCCCTCTCCTCCCTCTCCCCCCTCCCTCCCTCCCCCTCCCTCCCTCTCCCCCTCCCTCCCTCCCTCCCCTCCCTCCCTCCTCTCCTCCCTCTCCTCCCTCTCCCCCCTCCCTCCCTCCCTCTCCCCCTCTCCTCCCTCTCCTCCCTCTCCCCCCTCAGCTGTCAGCTCTGGGAGCTGTTGACTGACAAGACCAGGTGTCCTCAACACTGCCTTACCGCCCAAGGGTGTGTGTGTGGTCTGTGTGTGTGTGTGTGGGGGGGGGGGAGGGTGTGTGTGTGTGTGTCTGTGTGTGGGAGGGTGTGTGTCTGTGTGTGGGAGGGTGTGTGTCTGTGTGTCAAACTGCTTTCAGAGACAGTCTTACCTTGCATTTGGCCTATAGTGAGGGACCTGTCCAACCTATTTACACCTACACACACACGCACATGCACAAACGCATACACACACAGTTAATGACCCAATCAGCTGTTTCACCCTGATCCAGTGCTATCTTGTCATGTAACCAGTTAATCATCCAAACCACCACTACCTGAAAGCTACAGAGTGTGTTTGTTTACCTGACAGCAGCAGAGAGTGTGTGTGTGTGTGTTTACCTGACAACAGCAGATAGTGTGTGTGTGTGTGTGTGTGTTTGTTTACCTGACAGCAGCAGAGAGTGTGTGTGTGAGTGTGTGTGTACCTGACAGCAGCAGAGAGTGTGTGTGTGTGTGTGTGTACCTGACAACAGAAGATAGTGTGTGTGTGTTTGTTTACATGACAGCAGCAGAGAGTGTGTGTGTGTGTGTGTACCTGACAGCAGCAGAGAGTGTGTGTGTGTGTGTGTACCTGACAACAGCAGATAGTGTGTGTGTGTGTGTGTGTACCTGACAGCAGCAGAGAGTGTGTGTGTGTGTGTACCTGACAACAGCAGAGAGTGTGTGTGTGTGTGTACCTGACAACAGCAGAGAGTGTGTGTGTGTGTACCTGACAGCAACAGAGAGTGTGTGTGTGTGTGTACCTGACAGCAGCAGAGAGTGTGTGTGTGTGTGTGTACCTGACAGCAGCAGAGAGTGTGTGTGTACCTGACAACAGCAGAGAGTGTGTGTGTGTGTACCTGACAACAGCAGAGAGTCGTGTGTGTGTGTACCTGACAGCAGCAGAGAGTGTGTGTGTGTGTGTACCTGACAACAGCAGAGAGTGTGTGTGTACCTGACAACAGCAGAGAGTGTGTGTGTACCTGACAACAGCAGAGAGTGTGTGTGTACCTGACAACAGCAGAGAGTGTGTGTGTACCTGACAACAGCAGAGAGGTGTGTGTGTGTGTACCTGACAGCAACAGAGTGTGTGTGTGTGTGTGTGTGTGTGTGTGTGTGTGTACCTGACAGCAGCAGAGTGTGTGTGTGTACCTGACAACAGCAGAGAGTGTGTGTGTACCTGACAACAGCAGAGAGTGTGTGTGTACCTGACAACAGCAGAGAGTGTGTGTGTGTGTACCTGACAACAGCAGAGAGTGTGTGTGTGTGTACCTGACAGCAACAGAGTGTGTGTGTGTGTGTGTGTGTGTACCTGACAGCAGCAGAGTGTGTGTGTGTGTGTGTGTGTACCTGACAGCAACAGAGTGTGTGTGTGTGTCGTGTGTGTGTGTACCTGACAGCAGCAGCAGCTTGGGCAGGTTGCATCCCAGGAACAG
>NW_026911801.1:0-24132 GCF_963692335.1 Osmerus eperlanus
AAATGTATTGCAGATTTCAATATTTGAATATTTCAGGTATGCAGGGGACTATGCAAAAGCATGCAAACAGCCATGATAACCCATGGTGTGATGGAAGAACTTCTTGGAGCACCCATTCTTGTTTTGGTACACTAGATGGCAGTAGCACTTAATGAAACCTGGCACCCTCCTTTGTGCTCTGCTTCTGTGGGCAAAACCTAACCTGTTTGCACAATTACAATGCCACATGTATCATATTTACCTGAACCCTGGGAGGGATGACATTAAATAAGGGCTTCAGTTTGTCATATTGACATTTAACTAAACAATTCAGAGCAGCAATTGATTTTCCTCTTCTAAATGAAGCTGTCAAAAAATATAAAGTATAAAAATATAAAAAACATGACAAATGATGATTGCAAAGTTTGTTGGCACCATTTAAGATTGTTTGTAGTGATATTGTTAAATTCTGCTGTCACCCAGAACCTTGTTCCTGATTACTGAGTTGCTGGTTCCTGTTTATTTCAGGTGGGATATTTTCTGCACTGCACAGCTGTGGTTTTACGGCTTAAGTAGTTCAGCTCAATTACACATTTGGGGGGAACAGAACTGCACAATTATTTGGCAGAAAGTATTATGAAGTAATCTTGATGACTCATGCATTGGACATATTCGTAAACACACATTTTACCCTAAGGTAGGGTCAAGTATTTGAGTTATTTTCAGATGAAAATTCCTTTATGATCATAGTTACTGAATGACTCAACACAAATTTTAAATCATGAAAAGCTTTTTTGTTTCAACATGGATTTTTGATTAAAACTTACATAACAATGTAAAGGACTCAAAGAGCAAAAATGACATTTAATCTATTGAAGGATATCAGCTGCAACTGAGTAAGTGAGTCTAATTTATGCTGCCCAGTATTAGTTGAGGTTGATTTTCATATTATGGCAGTTCTTCTAGGTGATGAGGTAACAGCGGTTATAACCAGTAACACAGGATGAGTTTCCTGTTTTCACTGGAAAAGAGATCCTAATCCTATTAAAGGACACACACAAACACACTGATAACTGAAAGCTCTCTGCTGTCTCACTCTGCAAACACAAAGCTACATCAGCTAGATAACTGTATAATTGTGTATTTGTTTGTTCACACAGTCACACATTTGTAGTTTGCCTTTATGATGACAGAAGATGTATTTCCTCTGATTTTAGCAACTAAACAAATGAGAGGAAATCAATGACAGCAGCACTTCCTGCCTCTGATGCGACTCCCCGGTGCTTGTGTGATCTGCTGCTTGGTGAAGTGGGTCACTGTTTTTCTGTTAGAGACTGCAAAGACAGAATTACTGTGATTCACTATCACACAGAGTAAGAAAGACATTACTTACATTCACCATCAGCCTTGCTCCAATGGCCTCTGTTGTTATACATCACTCTCGCACAGGAGAGTCATTCACCATCATTCTTACATCGTAGAGTCATTCACCATCACTCTTACACAGGAGAGAGTCATTCACCATCACCCTCACCTAGTAGAGTTATTCACTATCACTCTTGCGCAGGACAGAGATCCATTCACCATCACTCTCACACAGGAGAGTCATTCACCATCATTCTTACATCGTAGAGTCATTCACCATCACTCTTACACAGGACAGAGATCCATTCACCATCACCCTCACCTAGTAGAGTTATTCACTATCACTCTTGCGCAGGACAGAGATCCATTCACCATCACCCTCACACAGGAGAGTCATTCACCATCACTCTTACACAGGAGAGTCATTCACCATCATTCTTACATCGTAGAGTCATTCACCATCACTCTTACACAGGAGAGACCCATTCACCATCACTCTCACACAGGAGATAATTTATTCATTGCTCTCGCACACGGTGTGAGAGTCGAGGTCACAGAACAGAGGTCACAGTCTGTCATTCTCCATCACTGTCACAGAAATACATATTGTACTATTCTCCATTGTCCTGACATAGGAGTGAAAAATATGCTGTGCCATTAACCATCATTCACACCAAGAAAAAACATTTAATTCACCAGGACTGCGAGAGTAAATATACTGTATTATAGTCTGTATTATACTGTGAGCACGGTTGTAATTCAAAGCTTATCACACAGAGAAAGACAGCCACAGTCTCTTGGCTTTCAAACAGAACCAACCACTTTAGCCAGGTGCCTTGTATCCATCAAGACATCAGAAACCCCGATGGAGCACCTCATCTTAAAATATTCAAAAACATATTTTTTTCTATTTGTTTATCATCCCTATTAATCATTTTGTTGTCCATGGATTCCCAGTCCCTGGAGATTGCAGACAGGAAAATCCCACTGTCTATTCTTCAGTTACTGTCAGTATTGTTGCTCTCATTAAACTGCAGCAGGAGCACGGTTTGGATGGAAATAGCCAGGGTCCTGTGGTATATAGTATTATGGCTGATGTCAATTCACAAGCCCCTCCCAAACATCTGTCCTCATATCAGGAAACTGAGTGACGCTGTGCCGAATTATCAGCCTGAATAAAGAAAGACACAGCCAGAGGGGCCGACACGCCTTTCTGTCTGACTCACTGTCTAGTGTGAGTTACCCTAGTCTTATTTTACATGCCAGAATAAAGAAATAGTTTGATGTTCACAATTGGTTAAGATGTTATTCCTGGCTAAACTTATAGAGGGATCAGAGAACATGAGTCACTGCTCTGAATAACTGGGCAAGTTCATCTACGCAGTCTGTTTTTTGGTTTTCCGGATCAGACGCTCTGACGCCCACGTTTGTCTAATATTTGCTGCAGGGCGTCAGAAACTACTTTCTGTGGAAAGCATTTAGCATTTTGCTGATCTGTGGGTACAGGCCAGCCCCTACCCATTCCATACCATCCCAGTTGACGGAAGCAGCGTGACCTGATGGATGGAGATGTAAGAAATTTGAGTTGTTGGCTGTGTAGTTTCTGGAGGTTTGCGCAGTTGTCTTGAGCGGTTTGGGTTTGTTGTGTTGTGATCATGTCATCGCAGGAGTTGCGCAGTTTGTTGTGTTGGAGCTACAGCAAGAGCCTCCCTCGAGTGTGGCAGCCATTTTAGCCCTGTTCATAGGAAACCTGAAGGGAGGTAAAATGGCTGCCAGCAGAGAAGGTCCATTTGTCCCTGTCCCATCATAAAATCTCCCACTCCGTAACAGAGACACCTCCTCTATTCACCCCCACCCCCCACTGAATCAACCAGGTCTTTCCCCCAACTGCACACTACCTCACCAGTTATTCTGCACCACGGCTTGGTCAGATGGAGGTTTTTAGGTCGCAGTGTTTTCTGCCGGCTGCCCTTATAGCAGGGAACTGCTGCCGAGGATGACGGAGCTGCCTGTGCTTTTCAAATGCGTCTATGCAAAGGAGCTTTACATGAATTACACAGCAAAACGCAACACGATTCACCCTGAAACGCCAGCCCCCATCGTACGCTTCGCACTAATCGGCACACATACGCGCGCACACACCTACACTCATTCACAGACGGCGGAATCCCATCACAACAATTTTTTTCCATTCAGACCGTTATTATTATTTTTTTTTGCAAAAACAGCAAACCTGTACATATACTCATAGAAACAGCGGATACCTAAAGGTGAACGACAGTATCAATAAATGCAATTTACATTACTATAGAAGGCCATTTGTAAGAGGATTATATCTGCTCTTACGATCACCAGGAGGTCTGTTCTCATTTTCCTGTTGCTGTTGTTAATATTATTAGCGAGCTGTGAATCAGCATTACCAATCGACCCGGTGAGAGCGAGGCACAGCCGTCTGATCGCTGCGAAAAACAACCGCCAGCTTTGCCCACCCCGTTTCTGACAGGCCTCCGTTGTCACGGCAACTGCTGTGGCGCAGCACTTATTGGGATTCAGCTGAACTGCAGGCGGCTGCATTAAGCGGCCGGGGACGGCGCGTCAGCGGCGTGAGAGGGGCTTCTGCCAGGCGGCAGGGAGAGCCCTGTGCCATCCTCACCGCGACCTGTCTGCCGCGCAGGATTGCCTTTGTCTGTGCGTGTGCGTCCGTCTGTGTGCGAGTGTCTGTGTGCGAGTGTCTGTGTTGTGTACACGCGTGGGCAGCTGCAGTCAGAACGCGACGTACCGCCGAGGCAATCACCGCCTTCACTGGAAGCGTCCCTTTGACGACTACCCTCACCTCGCTCAACGCTCAACCCTGCTTTCTGACGTTTATGAAACTGTTTCGCCCGAATGTGTCCGTGACTCAAACATTCAAACATTGTGTATTATTCAGGAAAGGATTTGTTTGTTCATCTCATTTTAGTTTTCGTTGTCCTCTTTTTGTGCGGAAATTTTATATTTGTCATGAGCGGCATCCACTTGGCCACACCCTTCTGTCCTCGAAATAACACACAATGAAGGCTGGCGAAACTAAAGGAAAAATAAAAATCCCATTTTGTGTTTACCACAGGCACGATAAACGGCGCAGTAGAATACAAGCTTTCCAGTCAAAGAAAGAGCGAAAATATAGATCGATCTGAGTCAAAGCCACAGGACCACACCAACCGTGCACCCTGTACGTGTATCTTTTCGTTGGTAAAAATTGATGTTTATGGTGAAAAACGTGCAGAACGTACCTGAGAAAATCAGAGAAAACCTTGGTGCTGAAAGTGAGCGGAAAACGATACCATGCCGTATTCCTCTGCTACAGTTTGCGTGCTGTTGAGTGAAAAAAAACAAAACTGTATTGCAAACTGGAGGCGAAAAGTAGCTGTTTTTTTTTGTTGATGAGAATCGTTGCTGCTCAGTGGCGCTGTTAAAGGAAGAGCTTCTCTCTCTGTCTCTCTCTCTCTTGCCCCACTCTCTCTCCTTTTCCAGCTTCCTTCCTCCTCCTCTCTCAGAAGACTTCAGGTCCTGGGGCTGGCCAGATCTGGTCTTGCCCGCTCTGTGCCCCTTGTCTGGTTCCCCAGCCACTGGCCGAACCGCCCCGCAGAGGAGCTGCACTGCACGGAGGTTAAAAATAGCTGCCTGGGTGACCAGAGCAGTCTGCAGCTGAGCAGGAAGAGGGAACTTTATTAAGCATGGCTGCGTGCAGACGGGGTGCAGAGTCGCTTTGCTACATCACAGTCGCGCCGAGCAGAGACGGGCTGTGGGAGCCCGCCCGCACGTCATCGCTGAGCGAAACAAAACACAGCGCTAGCGCTCCTCGCCGCCCGCCGCCTCGCTGGAGCTCCTGACACTGTGGGAAACGCAGCCGCACGCGGGAGACTCGCACGCACACGCCCTCTCACACGCACACGCACGCCACATACACTCCGGCTCACACACACCTCGCCCGCACTCACTGCGCATTATACATTCATGCGCTCGCTCACAGTAATGCCTGCAGACCCCGCTGCATGCATAAATGCATACAATGGCAGCGCTGGTGGGTAATGCAGACTAATGGCTAGAGAGGGACCAGAGATGAACTCAGCATCTCCTGCCTGCTTCTGCACACTCTTTCAGGAGAGTGAGAGAGAGAGAGAGAGAGAGAGAGAGAGAGGGGGGGGGGGGGGGGTGTATGGACTGTTAAAGTCTGCAGAGCACCAACAGGGGTGTGTGAGTGGATGGAGTCAGCCAGTGCACAGAGTACCCAGTTGCCCAAAGGACAGCGGTGCTATGCATATATGAGTGTGTGCTCTATTTTTTGTTGTCGTATTTGTGCACGTATTGCTTGGTGCTTGGTGTTGCGGTTTGATGGCTATGAAATACATAGCAACCTAGTCTTAAAGGGGATTTTTTGTAGGGGGGATTCATTTTTTTAAATGTCTGTGTGTGTGTGTGAGAGAGAGAGAGAGCGATAGATACAGAGAGAGGGAGAACATACTATATAAATAATAATAAAATGAAAAAAGGAATACATACACATATTAATGTAATAATGGACCACATTTCTGTCAAATACGCAATAACAAAGCCTTAAAGGGGATTTCTTGTAGAACCTAAAACAACCATATATAAAAAAACTGCATGTGTGAGAGAGACTTTAATAAAGGATAGAGTAAAAAATAAAAAAACACATTAGTTTAATAATGGCACAGCAATTCTGCATGGAGCAGTGAAACAGGAATAGTCAAGTTTTGTATTTTCAGTTATACAAACTATAATCCTGGGTGCAAATCCGTTTGAGAACCTTTTTCCTATGGCATCTTGAGAGACAGCCACAATAAATTAATCCTTCTGTATAACCTTTTATCTGTGTATCTAGCAGATGCTCCTATCCAGAAAAATAAGCATATCAATTAAATTAACACCACAGAAGCAACAAGAATATATTTGTGCAGACGTGACAAAACACTCCCCACAAAGGGGAACCTCCGCCTGCATTAGCGGTACCCCATATTGATCTTTGCACATCCTTTTGTTCAGCCTCATCACAGCGAATATTGGCTCTCTGACAGGAGCCATGCATGAATTATACTGCTATATTTCTGAATAATACTCTATGCAAGTATTATTCTGCACTTGGTCACAAACATCTGCCGGTTATTCGTCCAGACTGTTTTGGTTTGAAGTGAGTCAAGTGAATCCATTTTGAAACTGCGACAGCACCATGAAAGGTCCTGACCGTTTGTGTGACAAGGCAGCTTTGCGGTGGTTTCTGATGACCAGCTCCTGTCCAGACTGCAGGGGGCTGGTGTGATCTGCTTTCAGCTGCTGCAGGTCCTCAGACTCGGGCTGCAGTGCTGTAACCCGCCTGAGAGAGCCTTTAGTGTTCGCTATAGCTCCACACAATATTGCAGCAGGCCATCTCCTTCTCCTACCGTACAGGTGCTGGCAGGGAATCTCACGGGGGACTCGTGTGCAAAGCTCAAAGTGCAGCTGAGCGCTCTCCTCTCAGAGCTATCAGCACCGCAGGGAGAGCTGCTACCCAATTTTTTTTTTTTTTTTTTCAATGTTCTATTTGCTCTTTCTACCATCCCTGAACTTTGGGGATGGTACGGACAATGGTAGTTTAGCTGAATCTTTAGGTCACTGCACAGCTAATTACTTGTCCTGTAAAGCGGGTTCCCTGTTGTTGGGTTGAGTCCATTGCACAGGGAACCATCTAGTATGCATATCTACACATACTAGTGCATATTCATATCCTTTACGCTGCCTTTTTATATTGTCTGGAATTCATTTAATGACATGGTGTGTACCTCTGGCAGTAATCATGTCCTAACTTACTCAGTGGAGGATGCCACCAATCATGGCTGCTTATACTCTTCAGGGGAGTTATGCACAATCCCATGGTATGATTCACTTTATATCTTAAGCATTGAAAGTGACCAACAAGTGCCTCTGACTCTTCATCGAGAAATGCACCATTTGTCATCATTTCCATAACTCGGGCTTGCCTTCTGCAATATCGAATTTGACATTTTTTGTGCAAAAGACATGCCAGTTTGATTTGTCTTGCTGTGACTGATCAGGGACACATGTGTTTGCTGCTGCATTGTTTCTCGTCAGCTCCTCACTATAATCTCTCCTGTATGCTTTCTTTTATGAGTCAATTAATTCTATTACTTCCCAGCTGTTTTTAACGCTTTGAAGAGTAGGTCTTTTGGATAATTTTTCCCGTCTAAATTCAAAATCAGTGTTCTGGACTCCATTGCTTTCAATTAGCATTTTTACATCAGCATTAGAATATTCAGTTTAACCAAATCTGTCCAAAATCTTGAGCTACACCAAATGCATATTTACTGTCTGTACATACATGTATGTATATCTTGTTTCTTCTTCATAATTTCCTGTCTGAATGCAGGCTACCATCGCCCACCCCATATAGCGTTTACCGCTAGCCAGAAATGATGACGAGTCAACACTTTAGGTGCCTGGGGGATCAGAATGTCAGCCTCAAAATCACTTTCCTGAGGTTCACCTTCGTCTAGCAGTGGTAGAAGTGTTGCTTGATTAAGTTTGTGGCAAGTTGCCACCATGACTCTGGAGGCAGTTAGACATGTTTCCATTTATGAAAGCGTTGTTCAGCATTGTTGGGGACCCTTTTGAAGGAGGGGTCTAAAATTGTGACCACTAAAAACAACATCACTTCCTCTTAGCACCTTGGCCACAGCTTTCATAGCAAGAGACATTGTTTGCAGTGTTTGACAGTGGGCGGACATGCTCTGTGAAACATTTTCCACAAAGTAAGCAACAGGCCACTGCTTTCCTCTTTATGAGAGGCCATGAAATAATATGTACATGTTACGTAATTAGGAATTCCTAAAGCTGGTGCTGCACACAATTTCCCCTCTTAAAGCTTGTTCATCCTGTCTCTCTAAAACCATTTGAGGAAGATTGCCATTTACAAATGTATACAGTGGTTCTGTCATAGTTTGGATTAGGAATAGTGAGTCTACAGTAAATGTCCATGCTGAGATACTGAATAGTAGACAATGCCACTTGCGCTTTCCTGCTGTTTAATTAGCCATTCTCAAAAAGTAAGCGTAACTAAGCTCTAAGAGCTTCTTGATGCTGTTCTAAGGAAGCCTGTCACTAACTGTGATATTGTAATAAAAAAAGAGGGGGGGGGGGATTACTTTTCAAAGATTTTGTCGCTACGCATATGAACCCCCTGTACTTCACCACCAAACTGTTTCGGCGAGTTGTGCTGGTATGAAATCCGTTACTAATGTCTAAAGCAGTAAATGTAGTCACCGAAAGCAGCACGCTCACCAGTGTAATTCCCGCACCAGTGTAATTCCCGCACCAGTGACTACCGGGGTTAGTTTTACTTCGTGAGCAGGGGCTATTTACATTACACATTACATTACTTATTGCAGCCATTTTAGCTCATGCTTGTTTCAGGGGCTAGTCCCCTTCAGTTTTCTCTTCAGCGTATGAAAGGCATGCTCAATTTGGTTCAGATCGGGTGATTGGCCACTCAATAATTCACAATTATTTAGCTTTGAGAAACTCCTTTGTCACTTTAGTAGTATGTTTGGGATCATTCTCTTGCTGTAGAATGAACCACCGGCCAATGGGTTTTGAGGTATTTGCTTGAACTTGAGCAGATAGGATGTGTCTATAGACTTCCGAATTAATTTTGCAACTACCATCAGCAGTCATATCATCAATGAAGATAAGTGAGCCAGTACGTTCGGCAGCCATACATACCCAGGCTATAACAGCCCACCACCATGTTTCACAGATGAGATGTTATGCTTGGATCTTGGGCAGTTCCTTCTCTCCTCAATACTTTGCTCTTGCCATCGCTCTGATATAAGTTAAACTTTGTCTGTCCCTAAGACCTTTTTTCCAGAACTGTGGTTGTTCTTTCAGGTACTTCTTGGCAAACTGTAACCTGGCCATCCTGTATTTGCGGCTAACCAGTAGTTTGCATCTTGCAGTGTTGTCTCTGTATTTCTGTTCATGAAGTCTTCTGTGGACAGTGGTCATTGGCAAATCCACACCTGACTCCTGAAAAGTGTTTCTGATCTGTCAGACAGGTGTTTAGGGATTTATATTTATTAAGCAGAGAATTCTTCTGTCATCAGCTGTAGAGGTCTTACTTGGCCTGCCAGTCCCTTTGCGATTAGTAAGCTCACCAGTGCTCTCTTTCATCGTAATTATGTTACAAACAGTGATTAGTAAGCTCACCAGTGCTCTCTTTCATCGTAATTATGTTACAAACAGTGATCTTGGTTTGCCTGATATCTCTAACTGTTTTATTCTTGTTTCTCAGCCTCATAATGGCTTGTTTGACTTTTATTGGGCCTCTGTTGATAAACAGCTATAATAGTTTCCAAAGGTGATCAAAAGACTAGGTTTTGAGAGCTCTCTTATACCTTAAGGAGGCTATTAAACGCACCTGAGAAATTACAAACACCTGTGAAGCCATGTGTCCCAAACATTATGATGCCCTGAAATGGGGGGGACTATGTATACAGTAAACACAGCTGTAATTTTTAAATGGTGAAACCGAAATATATAAAAATACCCTTTAAAAATCTGATTCCAAATCTAAATCTATTGTGGCCAATTAGAGGCAAATCAATATACAGTATATACAGTTGTGTTCAAGAAAATAGCAGCACAGTATCAGTAACCTGATGAACCACTGTTATTAGAGTAGTGATATTTCTGCATGGCAAATAAATCACTTGTAGATGTTGTAGTGTAATAGAAAAACAATAGACCTAACTGTCATGACATGCATGCTGCTTATGAATAATTGACTCATTAATTGAAAGGGGTATGTTCTAAATAATAGCAGTTTGGAGTTTAATTTGAGAATTCATTCATTCTGTGAAAAAACTGGTGTCATTAATTATCCTTTATTAAGGAAGAAGGGAAGCAAATGTTTCACACATTGTTATAAAATATATTTCCTTCTGAATTGCTAAGTAAAATGGGGCCGTTCCAAACATTGCTCGGAGGAACAACGTCATTTGTTTCAAAAGTTGATTGGAGAGGGGGAAATGTATAAAGAAGTTCTGCAAATTATAGGATGCTCAGCTAAAATGATCTCAAATTCTTTAAAATGGCAACAAAAACTAGAAACAAGCGGAAGAAAACTAGCAACTACTGTTGGATTGAAGAATAGTCAGAATGGCAAAGATTCAGCCATTTATCATCTCCAGAAAGATCAAAGATGATCTACTATTACCTGTAAGCGCTGTTACAGTCAGAAGACATTTGATCAAAGCTAAGCTATCAGCAAGAAGCCCCGTAAAGCACCATTGTTGAAAAAAGGGCATGTGTAGGATCGGTTAAGATTTGCCAAGGAACACATCGATTGGCCCAAAGAGAAATGGTGCAACATTCTTTGGACTGAGTAAAATTGTTCTTTTCGGGTCTAGTGGCCATTGACAGTATGTCAGACGACCCCCGAGTACTGAATTCAAGCCACAGTACACTGTGAAGACAGTGAAGCACAGTGGTGCAAAAATCATGGTATGGGGATGTTTTTCATACTACGGTGTTGGGTTCGTATACCAGGGGTCATCAGTTTGAATACATCAAAATACTTGAAGAGGAAATGTCCCTGAAATGGGTGTTTCAACAAGACAATGACTGCAAACACACGAGTAAGTGAGCAACATCTTGGTTCCAGACAAAAAGGATTGAGGTAATGGAGTGGCCAGCTCAATCCCCGGACCTTAACCTCATTGAAAACTTGTGGGGTGACATTAAAAATTCCGTTTCTGAAGCAAAACCCAAAAATTCACAGGAACTGTGGAATGTAGTTTGTTCATCCTGGGCTAAAATACCTGTTTCAAGGTGGCAGAAGTTGGTTGACTAGATGCAATGCAGATGTGCAGCAGTTATCAAAAACAATGGTTTTTGATAACTTAAAAAGTTAAATCTTGAAGAGTTTGAAGAGAAAACTGACACTGCCATTACGCAGTGCGTTAGAATAACGCAGACTTGATAAAATTTGCTAATGCTTTGATTTGGAATTGAATGTGTAATGTTTCCACAACATTTGAAATATTGAACTAAAAACTATTAAAAAATATTAGCACTTTATTCACTTTTTTAAATTTTTTTATTCACTGCTATTTATTTGAACTGTGTATTATCCACTACGTCAGAGCATTAACATCCACGCCCTTTCTATTAAAACCATACTTACCTTTGTGGCTGTTGCTTGATGCTGTGACATTGAGGTCTTGGAAATCTGGTTAGTGATGAGATGGGTTGGGTTGGGAAAATCCACCCTTGTCTTGTAATAAAGGCAATCCAGGCAGGAAAACACTTCACATTAGATACATTATTTACAGAGAGCCTTTATATCCTCTCAGAGGGACTGTGCAAATGTGTGTGTGCAGTATGAATGACAACTACCTCATTCGGTAAGAAAGTGAAACTTGTTCTCATCTTGTTTTTTGCCTGTAGGAGTTGGGACATTCCAGCCTGTGCAATAGATGTATCTGGCTCACTTGGTTACTCAGTCATCCCCCTCTGTATAGAAGACACAATCACAGTTGACTAGGACATATAATAATAGTAATAATAATAATAATAATACCCTTGAAAATGAAAGCCCATTAAGAAATATAATTCATAACACCTGCAGTCTCAGTAGGATGCAGGGTTCAAAGGGCTGTTTCATGTTGTCTGCTTTGTTGGTCATCACATTGTTCATGTTGTGATTAGGAGCTTGATGCCTCTCTGTCATACACCCACTGCTACAGAAATGTATATAGTACAAAAACAATTAAAGAAATACCCATAACATGGTAAAGCAAGTCTTGTAGGATTAGCCTGCAAACTGCACAGAAAGCAACCGACGGTGCATAGTCAGTTGTACTATTTTGCTTCAGGCAAAAATGGTGGATGCCAATTTAATTGTGTTTGTATGGCTAGTAGCTTATCTGCAAAGAAGGCAATTTACTGACATTTTGAAGCTCATTTACATTTTGTATTATCGCTTACATTTTACATGGAAGAAAATGTGTAGTGTAGTTTCACGATAAACAGTGACTTGCATATGTTGGGCCAAGGAGGTCTCAACAGTAGCGGATGTAATATGCGTGTATGAGCTCTCAGGCCCAGAACCAGTCATAGGCGAGCCTGTTTCTCTTCGCCCTGTACATCATTAACCACAAGCACGAGCGGTAGCTATTTCTGGTGCAGGCTGCTGGAGTGCTCCCTGAGTGGATACTCAGGCTGCGCGATCCGTTACCGAGCACAGCGTCGCCGACTCCGCAATGACAGAGAGCGCTGCAGCACGGGGACGCCCGCAGGCCCGCCGACCGAAGGGGCACCTTCACCGCTCCTCTCTCCATACGTGCAACTGAAATATCTCACCGAACACGCACAGCCCTGCATTCTTTCCCAAGGTCTATTATCGCTACAGGGGGAATTACAAAGGAGCTGAACAACAATGGAGTTAAATACATGCGCCGATACTAAAAAAAACAAATAGGCACTGAAAAGATGTGGTTTTGATGTGGTTTTCTGATGGGCATTGGCTTGGTTATGATGATTCAGTTCATTAGGTCTGGCCTGTTGCCAGGGAACAGCCCATGTGTTTGAGCAGTGCTTCAGATATCTGGGTTGTGTTCTTTGCAGCAGGGCTGTGCAGAAGCATCTGCACAACGCATATCAGTCAGCCATTATTCACTGTGGCCTTAGAGTTAGCGAGGTTGAGGACAGTGTCAGACAACTGCATATTGCTTCATCACAACTGAAAAATTTAATTTATGAGAAAATTAGTGCTTTAAAAGGCCTCTTCCAAACTGACAAGATATCAACAATAGTGTGGTGAGTTCAGTTCGTTGTCTGTGTGTGTCTTTTGGTCAGTGCGTCTTGCTTTCAGTACGTATACAGGGTAAGTGTTCCAGTAGGGGAAAGGGGAATGTAGGGGAAATACTACTGATGCACCCATACCAGGATCAGACACACCCATACCAGGATTGAGAGGTCATTTGAATTGATTCAGTGATGGCCGATGATGGTGTGGCTGGTTCTGTGTCACATACAGTTAAAGGTCCACACGCATCAGCGTTCTCTTCCTGGTTTTATCTGAAATGGCCATGAAACGTTTGCAGTGACGTAGGTTATTTGAAAAGTCCCTAACCCCTCCCCTTCCTGTGATCAGATCTCTGTGTTAACATTTAGCAACTTCATCCTATAATTAAGCAAAATCGTATGTCATGTCACATAGGGCGACATGGCTCAGGCAGTAAGAGCAGTCGTCTGGCAGTCGGAGGGTTGCCGGTTCGATCCCCCACCCGGGCTGTGTCGAAGTGTCCCTGAGCAAGACACCTAACCCCTAAATGTTCCTGTTGCTGTCGCTGTTGGTGTGTGAGTGTGTGTATGAATGGGTGAATGAGAAGCATCAATTGTACAGCGCTTTGGATAAAGGCGCGATATGAATGCCTACCATTTACATGGGGGGGATAATTTCTTATCTGAAGTAATCACCTTAGTTTCCTCATAGGAAGCTGATTTCATAGGTGTGGCATGTTCTAACTTCTCATATAACAGTCTACCACTGCTGCTTCCGCTCCTTTCCATAGTTATCGGAAATTATTTGTCATGAATCATTTTCCCTCAGCCTCTCTGAATCATCCATAATTTTAAAAAAAAGTTAAATAAAGGTCAAATAAATGTACACTCCTGAGCACTTTATTAGGTATTTATGAGACTTCTACTGCTGTAGCCAGAGTTATGATGCATTATGTGTTCAGGGATGCTCTTCTGGATACCACTGTTGTAATGTGTGGTTATTTGAGTTACTGTCACCTTCCTGTCAGCTTTGACCAGTCTGGCCATTCTCCTCTGATGTCCCTCATTAACAAGGCGTTTGTGTCTGCAGAACTGCTGCTCTCTGAATTTATTTTGGTTTTTTTACACCATTCTTTGCAAACTCTAGAGACTAGTGTGCATGAAAATCCCAGGAGATCAGTCATTTCTGAGATACTGGAACTACCCTGTCTGCCACCAACAATCATTCCACGGTCAAAGTCATTTAGTTCAGATTTTTTCCCCATTCTGATGGTTGATGTGAACATTAACTGAAGCTCCTGACCCGTATCTACATGATTGTATGCATTGCACTGCTGCCACACAATTGGCTGATTAGATAATCGCATGAATATGTAGGTGTAATTCTGCTTCCTAATAAATTGCTCGGTGAGGGTATATGATCAATTCAGAATGAAAATACAGAATGACCTGCTTCTGTATTGCCTGTTGTTTTTTCATGTGGCTAGCTTCTAAACTATTTAGGACACACAGTTGCCTGTTTTTGAGAAAAGCATAACTGCCTGCTTATGGAAAATATGTTGCTGTAAAAAGCCAGTAGTGTTCTCCACAGCACTCTCCAGTTCAATAATCCCTCAGCACATGGAATTCCCTGACTGAATCATCCTTTTCTACACTGTAATTTGCAAACTGAAAATGAAAAATAGAAAAAAATAAATGTATTGAGATCACTGTTTAATCAGACCAATAATTACCAAGTAATCTTTAAAAAGACAGCTAAAATCAATCAAGTTTTACTTACTGATTTAAATAGAGAAACTGTTACCATATGCTTCAGAGTTTACCCTGGCCTAAACCCCCATGAAGTAAGCCAGAGGCAGCAAACGGCTGTAATAACAAATAAAACCTGAATGACACACAATATACTGTTATGGATATGTGTTATGTAATGCTTTTTTCTTTTGTATGATTTTTTTTTTTCAGATTCATGCATATTTGCTCTCATTATAGATTTGTCTGTGTCGGTGTTGTTAAGTGTAATGTCATGTACCATTTGACATCTCTGCTACTGTAGGTATGTTATGTTCCAGTTATCTCGGTTTCTGCCAAAAATGTTGACCAACCTTGAATGTTAAGTGATCTGTGTTTGTGCTGGCTTCCCACTGAATAAGAACACCCTCTACTGGTCAGGAGCTGCAAACGATCCTTAACTGTTGTTCCTTAACTGTGCACAGAACGGTTCTGTGGTGCCATGTGTTTCCAGAAGTATGTGTATGTATATGTGTGAGTGCACTTTCTCAAAGTTTAGGTGTTTGAAAAGTTCAAAAGTTACATTTAACAAAAAGGAGAGCAGACAGACAGCCCTCCTTTTGTACGTATTTCTTGTTTTATTCGGACAGGGGTAAAGCAGAGTGACAGAACGAGATGGGATGTTAGGTCCGAAGGTGCTACCCACTCGGGATTTACATATGGCTCAAGAGTTGGCTGCGTTGCCACAATATTTACTTCTAAAAAGTACATTTAACGTGTGTATCTCATGATCCTACAGCCCACCAGGGAGTAACAAGGAAGTAAGGCCCTTAACCCTGCATTGCTCCAGGGGTGGATTGTCTCCTGCTTAGTCTAATCAACTGTACATTGCTCTGGATAAGAACGTCTGCCAAATGCCAATAATGTAAATGTAATGTATTGTATTTATAATACTATTTATAATAATATACATTACAATACAGTGGAGAAATCAAATCATTTTTACATAATGATTTATATTTAAGATATTATTCACATCATGATTTTCATCTTAGCTCATAGCACTTTGCAGTACAGGAGGAAAACTGTTCAGCCACCAGTGTGTAGTGCGAACCTGAGAGATGGCCGCCATTTTGCAGCAGAACACTCACAAAACATTAGCATAAAGAGAGGGGGGAATTATTGAGCCACTTTAACTGGCTGATGGTTAGATGGACACATTGAGAAGTTTGGGGAATTTAGGCAGGATCCTGGGGACCCCCCCCCCCCCCCTCCTTTTTGGGATCTTTAATGACCACAGTGGCTCTCGGGCCTCAGTGTAACATCTCACCTGAATGACAGCGCCTCCTGCAGGGGGGGGGCGGGGGGGGGTATGAGTGCATCAGGTTTGTCTTTGATTTTGCTTTTCTCCATTTATCCTTGTGTTTTATTTTTAAATTTCAGATTCTTTCAAAGTTCAATTATGTCTTGCACGATTGTCATAAACAGATTACTTTCCAAATATTCTAAAGACAGAATCATACTGATTTCATTGTTTATTTTTGTCAATTTTATTTGTTTATTGTGCATTTCCAAAATGGGAAGCCATTACATCAATACATTTAATAGATTTTGCTATTCCAGTAGCTTAGATTACTACAGCTGACCGGAAAAGCGTTTATGCGTACATCTCAGGAACAGGCATCACAAATGGTGCAGTTCAGGATCAGAGGAGGAAGGATAATGCAATCCCATCCAAAGAGGAAAACAAAGCCCAACCACTTAAAACTGCAAAGCTAATGTGTTCATTTTTGCCCATAATTAAAGACTGGCACATAGCCATTTCCATTAGGAAGCAAATGACTATTGGTAGATGTGTTTGTGTTTCGGCTCTCATTGACATGTCTTGGAAAATAAACAGTTGAATGAAAATAGGTAATAGGCAAGGGCTCCATCTACTGGATGTAAAATAACATCACATCTGCACTGCAAGCAACATTCTGCACCCTGGCCTACTCCTTAGGCTACTGAAGGTTAGTTTTTGTAGGATAGCTGGGGTTTGTCATCCGTCATCTCCTCCGATAGTTTCTCTATATCTTTGCTGACCATTCTCAGCGTTTCCTCTCTAGCTGTCATTTGATTTGGGTCTCGCTTCACATCTCAGCCTGCCTGAAGGATATCACATGCTGGATGGACTGTCGTCTTGAGCCCAACCGGGCTAGTAATGCAATTTAGTAATGAAACTATAAACCTTTTTTTTTCCTATGAAATAATTCAATTTGGTACAGCAAGTCTGTTAATGCAGTATATAATTTGTCTAAAAAAACACATTTCATAAACTGTTAAAGCAGTGTAACCAATATAAAAAAGCCTTTAATATCATGTGACTTTAAGCAGCCCATGTGACTGTATATGACTTTTAAAAGATGGCCCCAAAGGACCCCTTTGATGCAGCAAGTTTCCCACAAATATTGAATAATTTGATATTTTTAGTCCATGGTAAGTTAACATTACATGTCAACTGGCATGACATCTGGAAAACTGAAAATTATTATTCTATTTAAACATTTTATTATAAGCAAATACATACTTGAGGTCAAGGTCATCAGTTAATATAGGTGGGTAAATACATTTTGAATTTATATACAATTTGAATTATATAGTGAAAATCAGGTGGTGTAACTAATGGTCAACTGGTGTAAATAGTAATCCACATTGACATCAGGTACACCATCTTAATAATTTGTTCATGTTAATGTTTTCCCATTAATTTAATAACTTTTGTCACCAAAATAAAAAAATGCCACAGTTAATATGGTTAATGGATGCAAACTAGTTGCATCACATACAGTGCAGTTTTTTTTTTTTTTTTTTTGCTCTGTACTCCAGCACATTGAATTTGAAATAAAATGTATTATGTGGTATAAAAGGTTTTTTTATAGATTGAATTTCAGTAGGCTCATAATTGGTGAAAGTGTGGACACCTGACCAATACTCAAAGGCATAACAAATGATAATGAGGCAAACCTGCATTGTGTTAATCCGTTAAGACTAAAAAAAAAAAAAAAAAAACTTTATACACATGTTTAACAACCTAATTAGGAGGCTATCAATTCACCACTTTAATCTTTAATTTGATAAGTTAAAGCGTTTGGTCTTTATGTAATTGTTTGCCAACATTCACAATGTGAACATGGGTCTTTTATTATTCATGGAATGTGTAGCTATTTCAGATAATAATGTATTTTAAGAGGGTAAATGATCCCTCTAAACATGAAAAGCATCTCGAAAAAGTATAACATCTTGTTAAAATTATGGGATTGCAATTGTGATTGGAATGAAAACGAGCACACACAGGAGGGCCCCAGGTCTGAGTTTGGGAACCACTGTACAAAAGCCTTCTAATTGGTGACACTTATTAGTTGTATTAATCACCAAACTTATTTCTCATTTTGTACTTATCAAAGAAGGAAAAGAGGACAAACTCTCAACAAACATTGTTTCAATTACTAAAATGCTCATTAACAATGAAAATGTTTTTCTGCCTTGCACCTGGGAATTTTAGTTGACAAACATAAATAAATGGCTGTTACTACTAAATGGCACTAAAAATACCATGTATAAAAACACTATGAATGTCTTAAGTGATACACATTTATACTACTTTAAAGATTCATATTTAGGCTACTGTAGAAAATCTGTGGGAAAACACAGAGAAAAAATATTTAAAATACATTAATGGTTACCCCACTTGACATTTTTGATGTGGTAAAAACATTTCTCTTGCTTTAAATAATGTAACACAGAGGTTGAATTCGTGTGAAATTAAAAAGACTATTTTACATTTATTTAGTTAACGTTTTGTTTCATTGAAAACCTTATTTGTCATTCACCCAGATACTGTTTGATATTTACAAAGGCCGTGTAAAGATCTTCTTGTCGTCTTATCCGTTTGTTACCGTGGTGCTGGAAATACTGCAACAATAAAAAGTTAATTACAAAGAGCAAAGAAATCATATTATGTAAAGTCCCCCAAATGAAATGTCTCATTAGAGAAAACAAAATGGCTTTCTAAATCGGCAATACCCATTCAAACTGGCCAAGGGTAAGTGAAACTCCACCTTCAAAATGGCAAAGCCACATCTTGCACCTCCAGAACTGTCGCATTCATCTACAGTACAAAGACAGGCGAACAAAGACCGCCCCAAGTCTCCTTAAAATTAACCCTTTCATAGCATGATGTTTCCGCTTCCTCTGTAGTCTAACTACATAAATCGCCAAATTATCAATCAAATACATCCTAGCTATACATGTACCTAAACGTTTCTTCTCAAGCGCAAGTAACTTAAGGTTAATTTGAAGACTGTATTGCTTAGTTGATCAACGTTAAAAAGCAATGCAATATGGATCGGTTGTAGCTCGAGCTATTTTGTCGCAGGTTAGTTTTCTACCGTTATCTGACTAATGATAACGTGAACAACCTGACTAACAGCTGCCAATGATCCGAAATGCTTTCATTTAACAGAACTAGCATATGCGTTAATAAAAGTAGCTAGCTGTAAATTACGCAGTTTAACGTCTCACAACTAACCTTAGCTGGGTCATGTCTCGCTAGCAAACATTCGTTATAATCTAACTTTGATAGCTAGCTAGCTGGTTAGCTAGTTATCTTAGCCACCTAGCTAGGAAGTCTGCTGAATTAGTTCCACATACGAATCCAAATATTATAAGTACAAGGGGGCAAAATAATTGCCTCACAATGTCTTGGGTTAGGCAGACTGACAAGTTACATGTTGCTTGAAAACTAGCACATAAACACAGAACACATTCGTTAACTAAATTGAGTTAGCTGGTGAACAACGCACTAGCTAGCTAATTTAGCCGAATCGGTCTAGCTAGAAAAGTCAACAGACCTAGACTAGATGTTTGGACAGCTAGCACTATATATATGTCAAAGATAGAGAACCTTAACCAGTGTATTACGTAGCTACTTAACTTAGATTAGGATCACTAAATTGATAAACTTAAATTCGCTAACGGTAGCTATCTAGTACTGCCTTTATTTTCAATACAATAATTTACTGTTCAAGTACGCCATTTTCGGACGCTTAAATGTTACCATGACAACGGACTGGGCAAACGGAATATTCTTTTCAGTTTAATACTGTATAATGTAAGTGTCTGTGTGATATTGTGGGCATCGAATTTGTTCAATAATAGTAATAAATTAGCATTATATTGCAGACATAGTTCAAGAATAAAAACTCAAAGGCAACTAATCTGGTAAACAGTTAGCGAAGATTAGGGGGTCATGACCCGGCGGATTGGTATTTCTTAGACAATTCTTCCATGGAGTAGGTCAGATAAAATGCAATCGTTCAGCAGATGAACCCGAATTAAATTACCCGTGTTTAGAGTTGAACTTAATCTCTTTTACCCCAAAACGATGGAGCTGATGTCACAGCCTACTTTGTTCCACTAATGTCGCTAAAGTAGTTCCCAGCGGAAGAGGGGAGACGCTTGCGCGGAGCTATACTGCGGTTGCAGGTCCCTCAGCTGATGTGAAGGTAAGAGCTGAGAGAGTGGAGCTGCTGCACTGTCTGTAACAGCAACTACAACACTGGAACAAATAGGTAATAACAAAATCTACCAAACACTCACTAACAATGTTTTCAACGATTTAGGGAACGTTTTGAATGGAAATGGTCAGACAGTGTGTAAAAAAGAGATTCTGTTTCGCGAAAAATATGGTTTCCAATTGTCATCTCGAATCCTGTTCCTGCTTTCCTGTTTTTTTTGTGAGTGATGCAAGCAGCGAAAAGGTTCAGAGGCCATTTCGTTTTGCAGTTGCATTGGCAATAGCTTGATAGAGCGAAACACTGGCTACATAGTCATAGCTAACTATGTAGCTCGGCTATGAAACTGTCTGACGACAATTTCGGAACTAATAACGGTCGCTAATATGGACATCTAGCAAGCTGGCTCTACCACGATATGGTTTGAATTAAAAATATGGCTAGCTAGCTAACATGTTAGATTTCAATGCTGAAAGGTTTGTTCGCTGGGTAGCCAGCTAGCCAGATAATCTACTTCAGCATTGAGCTAATAAACTGAATTGTAACTTGCATTCATACCTAGCTAGCTGGCTAACTACATTGATTTGGCTAGCTGCTAGCTAACTGTTATAGCTACATTATATATTGACGCTAACCTAACTTAGCGTAACTAAGTTAGCTAGCTATCTGGCCAGTAACACGAATTGCTCCTCCTATGGTTTTACCCCGGAATTTGTATAGGAAAAGCACCTTGTTAACCGTAGTCTTAGGAGTAAACCACGTAAGCAGGCTGCTCTAATTAACTAAAGCGCTTTAGATGGCAAACATGAAAGCAATGCAGCCATTCTATTATGGAATTGATGTCAGATAACCTAGCTAGCTAGCTAACTTTAGCATGCTATAATCTAACGTTACCTAGTTATTTTGTGTAGGCTATGGTGATTCAGCGTTAGCACTGTTGTTTAACGTTGGCTAACTTTGCTAGCCTACCTAATTGGACACTGACAAATTCCTTCTGTAGCTAACGTTAGCTCACTAGCTAACGATTCAGATTTAATTAGCTAATACAGCACGGTACTTTCCGTATCGGAGCAGAAACGCTGTGGCTTCTTCGTAGAGCGACCATTATTGGTAGGTAACCACATTTATACTCTAACTACCTAGCTTACCAGCCAACATTAACTGTGAATGCAGCAAGTTATTACGAGCTTGCTATTAGTTTTGGTTCTTAAGATCACGTTAACAAACTAATATTACAGATGACCGCTAACCTTGGTCAACTTAAGTTAGCCTGTCGACTAGCACCAAGAGGCAGCTATTCGATCGATAGCTCGCTACGCATTTCCTTTCCGTTAAGATTCAGTTTTCTTTCCACTCACATATTTCTCACGTCTGTCTCCAAGTCAGATGAAAAAAGTTCATAAACATAAATTAAGACAAATCTCAAGTTATGCCAAAAATACGGTCAAAATGGTGACCGTTTTGTGGTAGTGCCTGCTAAATCGAGATCGGGGCTGTAACTGGCTACGTCAGAACACAGGCCGCTTTTCAGAAAAGTAAGAAATTAAACCCTGGTATATTTGTACAATGTTATAAGTAGACGCAATCATGGATGGAATAATATAGATTTGTAACGCTATATTGTAAACGAGCTGTTAAGGCCTAAATGTACGACTGATAAACCAAAATAAACAAAGAGGATGTACAGTTAACGGAGGCCTAAATTGGGCCTTGGTAATAACTATGTCGTATTTTCAGGTTGATAACAATCCCGTGAAAGTCAGATAATTATATGCATTAGGTTTTAATCAATATAAGACTATATATAGTTTCTATATAAGCAATATTTGGCCCTACGCACTTACACAGTCATGGTAATTTTAAAGGAGAATGTCGGAGTCAATTGAAAGCTTCAGAAAAATAAGCTAACATTAGCCTGGGTTTCTTGACCATTTGCCTTTAAAAGTGCCACTCGTTAGTTTACGTCTGTGAACGCATTCTGTCATGTTCGTTCGCAGTCGGTTTTGTGCAGAATTGTACAGACAATTACGTCAGAGATTTATTTGTGATGGAATTTACTCTTCCGTTCACATTTATTTACCTTTGATGTCTATAATGTAGTTTAAGTTAGTTAACTTGTATATAACCATTAACTGAAACTTTCTTTTTAATGAACCAAACAGACAAAAGTATTTTTTTGTACCCGAGTTGACTGGCTTGCATTTAACTCATGTTCGGTTAAATGCCCATTTAATATTGGAGGTTCTCAATACAGAAAAGTAAATTAGCCGGTAGTTCCCTATTTCTTCCCCTCTCGTGCGAATACATACTATACGTATATATGGTTTGTACGCACACACGACACACACACGCTCAGTGACCACTTTATTGGGTACACTTGTTCATCAGCCCATTAATGAGAATGTCATCGTCCAATCCTGTGGCACCAACACAATGCATTAAAGCAGAGATAGTCAAGACGTTGAGTTGTTCTTCTGACCAAACATCAGGATGGGGATCTAATGTGGTCAGAGTGACTGACTATGGAATGTTGGTGCCGGATGCGCATTACAGCAAATCACAACATTCATATGCAGATGAGTGGTATGCAGAGCACAACTCATCAAACCTTGAAGTGGATGCGCTACAGGAGCAGAAGACCATAAGTAAAATAAATGAGTCAAATGAGTCAACTGCTACGCAGTTCGTCCCATCTCTTTTTCCATACTTTCTGTTCAAAATGCCAACGAGTGCTTGTCTTGTGCTATTGACACTTAGGCAAGTTCAGTCAGTCCCCCACACGCTGGTCTCTGATGCAGTGGAAGTCTGGGATTTGTCGAGGCTTTTGACGAGGGCTGAGGTGGAGAATTGCTCTCACGTGAAGCCATTTTCCGAAACCCACGCTGAAATGACTTCTGCCATTTCTGTCTAATGATCTAAATTTAGACACTGACCCAGTTATTTCTAACTTCATTTATAATGCTAATTGTACCTATGGATGCATGGTCTCGCATAGAAAGTATATACTCAATGAAAGCATCAGTTCCATCGTGCACTTGTTTTCAGGTTTTCTTCCTAAATCTGCGTGTCGAGAAGTTGTTTCTTCTTAAATGGCCCCTGATACAATGAATGTACTGCTTCTTGATTCAGACTGAATCCAGTAAATGTTTTAAAATCCACTTGCTATTGCAAGCATGATAATTAAAGGCTTGGTAAATGCTAATGTAAACTCACTAGTTGGCTCACTATGTTCCGAACAGTACGAGTAAATAAAAAATTACTTCCAGATCAGCTTTGGTTTTTGGGTGTGTAAAGTCAAATTCCTTCTGTTTTCATACAAACTTGGTATACATCACATATGTGATCAATTTCAGCATATAGTGACATGGTAATGGTGATCCACGGTGACATTGTGGTGGGCAAGCTGTTGCTAGTTAGACTACGAACCGTGCAGGCTTATACGGCACTGTTCGGACCATTGTGAGCTAGCGGCGTTCCTAACGCATGGATGATGTGCAGTTATTTGTAATTTTCTCTATAAATATGGTCCAATTAACATAAGTGTTTTAGTGTCTGGCATAGCCAATAAGCAAGCATAGTCATAAACCACACTCTGGTGGGAGCGTCCGCTTCCCGTGTTCTGTATGGAACCTGGTGAGTTCACATTAATTAATGCCCTTTATCTGTT